>NC_054830.1:25078333-25381363 GCF_018345385.1 Vulpes lagopus | reverse complement strand
CAGGCACAGGTGTGGCCCTGGGAGGAGCTGGTGGTCCCTGCCCCCTTCTCGTGGGACCCTAGCATGTGAAGAGAAGACAAACAAATATACTGCAGAACTCACTGGGCTGTCCAGGTGGAGCCGGCAGCTTTTGAGACTGTAAGAAAGAAGGGAGAGGCCTCTGGCCTTCTCTCTACCACCGTCCAGGCTCCCTAGTGCTCCCCAGTCCTGCCCTCACCCTGCCCAGCTTTATGTTGTGTTTGTGGTTCTGTTGCCCCTCTTTTATCTGTCGCTGTTTTTGTCACATGTTCCCCCTGCCTCAGCCCCATCTCTGCCTTTTGTAAGTGGCTTCTAGGGGAGGGGGTGCTCAATTTTTCTCTCCCTCTCACCCCACTACTTTTTGGAAGAAAGCAGGAGTGGCAGAGATGGTGTGTGTGGGGGGGGGGTGTCTTTTGTATGACTGAATTAATAAAATGACTTGAAACCCTCCCCACAAAAAAATTTTTGCTTCTGTGTTGGGTATATGTAGGTATTGGTTCGTGGTTTCTTTGTAATGTCTTTGGTTGAGGTGTCAGGCCTCAGAGTGAGTTTGAATAGTGTCGTATTACGTATTTATTAAATGTTTGGTAATAGTCACCAGTGAAGCCATTAGGGCCTGGAATTTCCTTTGTGGAAAGGTATTTACGCTCAATTAAAAAAAAATAGACACAAGGCCATTAAGTTTATCTGTTCCTTCTTTTTTTTTTTTTTTTAAGATTTTATTTATTTATCCATGAGAGATACAGAGACAGAGGCAGAGGGAGAAGCAGGCTCCATGCAGGGAGCCTGATGTGGGACTCCATCCTGGGACCCCAGGATCACACCCTGGGCCAAAGGCAGCACTAAACCGCTGAGCCACCCAGGCTGCCCACCTGTTTCTTCTTGAATAAACTTTGCTAGTTAGTGTCTTTCGAGAAATTTGCCTGTTTCATCTAAGCTGTTAAAATTATGGGCATAGGGGCAGCCCGGGTGGCTCAGCGGTTTAGTGCCACCTTCAGCCCAGGAAGTGATCCTGGGGACCTGGGATCGAGTCCCATGTCGGGCTCCCTGTGAGGAGCCTGCTTCTCCCTCTGTCTGTGTCTCTGGCTCTCTTTCTCTGTGTGTGTGTGTCTCTCATGAATAAATAAATAAAATCTTTTTTAAAAAAATAAATAAAATTATGGGCATAAAACTGATCATAATATTCTCCACTGGATCTTAGCCAAAAGGCTGAGAAGGAATGATCATAATATTTTCTTGTTCTTGTTTTAACTATCTGTAGAAACTGTAGGGATGGGAATCTTTCTCATTCCTGATGCTGGAGACTTACGAATTTTTTTAATCTTCTCAAAGAATTGGATTTTGGTTATATTTTTCTCTTTTTTCCTGTTTTACATTTCATTGATTCCTGCTGTTGTCTTTCCTTTCTTCTCACTTTGGTTTTAATTTGCTCTTCTTTTTTTTTTTTTTTAGTTTCTCAAGATAGAAGGTGAGGTCATTGATCTGAGACCCTTCTCTAATGTAGGTATTTGTGCTTATGCATCCCCATAGCACATTAAATTAGTAACATCCCATAAACTCTGATATATTTTCATTCGGTTCAAAATATCTTTTTACTTCCCTTTTTAATTCTTAGATCCATGGGTTAATTAGAAGTCTTACTTTCCAAATATTTGTAGATTTCCCAGAAATCTTTTTTTTTTAAAGATTTTATTTATTTATTCATGAGAGACACAGAGAGAGAGGCAGAGACACAGGCAGAGGGAGAAGCAGGCTCCATGCAGGGAGCCCGATGTGGGATTCCATCCAGGGACCCCAGGATCATGCCCCAAGCCGAAGACAGGCGTTCAACCACTGAGCCACCCAGGCGCCCCTTTCCAGAAATCTTTTTGTTTATTTCTAATTTCATTTCAGTTTAGTCCAAGAACATACTTGGTGGATGTTAAATCCTTTTAAGTGTATTAATATTTGCTTTGTGGCCCAGAATACAGTTTATCATGGAAAATGTTCCAGGTACACTTGAGAACAATGTGTATCTTAGTGTTGTTGGGTAGAGTGTTTTATAAATGTCAAGTTTGTTGATAGTGTTGTTGGTGTCCTTGCTGATTTTCTCCTACTCATTCTATCAATCATTAAGAGAAGTCTACTGAAATCTCTTGGTTTTATATATCCTTTGTTCTGAAATCCACTTTGATATTCATACAACTTCAGCTTTCTTTTGACTAGTGTTAGTGTGGTGTATCTTTTCCATACTCTTAACTATATAGCATATAGTTTGTTGCTACTTTTTTTTTATCCAATCAAATTTTTCCTTTTCATTGATTGGTGTGCTTCTACCATTTACAATTCATGTGATTATTGATATGGTTATATTTGAGCCTATTATCTTGCTATTTGTTTTCTCTATTTTTAATCTCCTCTTTATTTCCCTTTTCCTTTTTATTTGACTTCGAATTAATGGAATATTTTTTATGATCTCATTTTATCTTCTTTGTGAGATTATTGGCTATAACTCTGTATTATTTTAGTGTTATAGTATACATTTTTAACTTATTGGTCTACCATAAGTTGATTTTTATGCCATGGCAGGTATAGAATAAGAATGTTACAGTAATGTACTTCTCTTTCTCTCCTTCCAGCCTTATTGTTTATGAATTTTAATTCTGCATAAGTTATAAATCTCACAATACATTGTTATTTTGGTTTAAATAGTCAAATTTGTTTGTTTATGCACCCAACATGGGGCTTAGCTAGCCAGGTGCCCATAAATAGTCAATTATCTTTTAAAAATATTTAAATGGTAATAAAAATTTCTTACTTATATACTCTTATACTTAACTTTTTTGCCCGTGCTCTTTAATTCTTTTCATAGATGTATATGGTAGCTCTTTTTTTTTTTCCCTGAAGAACTTCCTTTAAAACATTTCTTATAGGGATCCCTGGGTGGCGCAGCGGTTTGGCGCCTGCCTTTGGCCCAGGGCGCGATCCTGGAGACCTGGGATCGAGTCCCACGTCGGGCTCCCGGTGCATGGAGCCTGCTTATCCCTCTGCCTGTGTCTGCCTCTCTCTCTCTCTCTGTGACTATCATAAATAAATAAAACTTAAAAAAAAACATTTCTTATAGTGCAGGCTTTATTTGAATTATTTTTAAAGATGTTTTTACTCTGAGGGTACCTAGCTGGCTCAGTGGCTAGAGTATGGTACTCTGAATCTTGGGGTTGTGAGTTTGAGCCTCACATTGAGTGCAGAGACTACTTAAAATCTTTTTTCTTTTCAAGATTTTATTTATCTAATTTAGAGAAAGAGAGAGAGAGAGCATGAGCAGCGGGAGGAGCAAAGGTGGAGGGAGAGGGAGAGAAAATCTTAAGCAGGCTCTGCACTGAGCATGGAGCCCCACCAGGGACTCCATCCCACCACCCTCAAACTATTACCTGAGCTGAAACCAAGAGTCCAATGCTCAACTGAATGAGCCACCCAAGTGCCCCTAGATTACTTAAAATCTTTAATAATATATATGTATATATATATTATTAAAGATTTTATTTATTCATGAGAGACACAGAATGAGAGGGAGGCAGAGACACAGGCAGAGGGAGAAGGAGGCTCCATGCAGAGAGCCTGACATGGGACTCGATCCCGGGTCTCCAGGATCACGCCCTGGGCTGAAGGTGGTGCTAAACTGCTGAGCCACCTGGGCTGCCCACTTAAAATCTTTTTTTAAAAAGTGTTTTTATTATGTATAGATTTGTAAGTTGTCCCTTTTTCTTTCAGTATTTTAAAATGTTACTCCACTTTTATTTGCATTATTTCCAGTAAGAAATATAATTATATTTTTATCTTTGTTCTTATGTAGTTAATAAGCCTCTTTCTCTGGCTGTTTTTGAGATTTTATTACTGGGTTTTGTGTTATTTGACAATTATACTCTTTGATATGGTTTTATTCAAATTTCTTGTGCTTGGGGTTAGTTGACCTTGTATATGCGGTTTTGGTTGTCATCAAATTTGGAAAATTTGAGGGCATAATTCTTTTTTTTTTTTATTCATGAGAGAGAGAGATAGAGAGAGAGAGGCAGAGAGACAGGCCTAGGGAGAAGCAGGCTCCATGCAGGGAGCCTGATGTAGGACTCAATCCTGGCACTCCAGGATCACACCCTGGGCCAAAGGCAGGCGCTAAACTGCTGAGCCACCCAGTGACTGGGGGGATAATTCTTGAAGCATTTTTCCTGTCCCCCTTCCCTTCTTTCAGAGGCTTCAATTACTCCTGTATTCGACTTCATGAGGCTGTCCTATAGGTCATGGATACTCTTTATGTTTTTGTCTTGTTTTATAACTCTTCTATCTCTCTGTATTTCATTTTGAATAGTTTCTGCTGCTATGCCTTTAAGTTCATTAGTCTTCTGTATTGTCTAATCTGCTGTTTAATTCCATCTAGTCTATTTTTCATCTCAGACATTGTGATTTTTATTTCTAGAAGCTTATTGTTATCTTTATTATGTCTTCCATGTTTCTACTTACATGTAAGTAACATTGTGTCAGTTCTGAGGTGGTTCCAACTGGTTATTTCATTATATATCTCAGTATAAAAGGGTCATGTGTTCCTGACTCTTTGCATACTTGATAATCTTAGATTAGATGCCAGAATTTTACCTTGTTGGGTATTTTTGTATTCTTATAAATCTTCTTGAGCTTTGTTCTAGAATCAGTTAGGTTACTTGGAAATTACATCATACTTTCAGGTATGGTACTGCACCCTGCATACTTTCAGGTTTTTTATGATTTTTAAGTAGGTCCAAAGCAGTGCTCAGTTTATTTAGTTTTTGTTTTAATTCCACTAGTTTACATTTGTTTCAGGTGTACAATTTCATGATTCAACACTTCCATACACCACTTGGTGCTCATCAGGACAAACGTACTCCTTAATCCCCATCAATCCTATTTACCTCATCTGTCCACCCACCTCCCTCCTTGGTAACCATCAGTTTGTTCTCTGTAGTTAAGAATCTGTTTCCTGGGTTGTCTGTCTTTTTTTCCCCTCATGAACGTTAGTTTTGTTTCTTAAGTTCCGCATATGAGCATCATATGGTATTTCTCTTTCTCTGATGGACATACTTCACTTAGCATAATACTCAACTCCATCCATGTCATTGCAAATGATAAGATTTCATTCTTTTTTATGGTGAAGTAATATTCCATCATATATAAATACCATGTCCTCTTTATCCATTCATCAGTCAATGGACATTTGGGCTTTTTCCATAGTCTGGCTATTGTTGATAGTGCTGCTGTAAATATCAGGGTGCACGTATCCCTTCAAATTAGTATTTTTGTATTTTTTAAAGATTTATTTATTTCTTTATTATTTATGATAGACACAGAGAAAGAGAGAGAGAGGCAGAGACACAGGAGGAGGGAGAAGCAGGCTCCATGCCAGGAGCCTGACGCAGGACTCGATCCCGGGACTCCAGGATCGCGCGCTGGACCAAAGGCAGGCGCCAAACCGCTGCACCACCCAGGGATCCCCGTATTTTTGTATTCTTTGGGTAAATCCCTAGTAGTGCAATTGTTGGATCATAGGGTAGTTCTATTTTTAACTTTTTTTAAAAGATTTTATTTATTCATGAGAGAGAGAGAGAGAGAGAGAGAGAGGCAGAGACACAGGCAGAGGGAGAAGCAGGTTCCATGCAGGGAGCCTGACGTGGGACTCAATCCCTGGTCTCCAGGATCGTGCCCTGGGCCAAAGGCAGGCGCTAAACTGCTGTGCCACCTAGGGATCCCTATTTTTAACTTTTTGAGGAACCTCCATACTGTTTTCCGGAGTGGCTGCATCATTTTGCATTCCCACCAACCAATGCTCAGTTTAGAAGTAATTATTCTTCACTACTGCGACAAGACCTTCTTGAATACTCTAGACACTATCTTATGAATTATGAGTTTTTCCAATCTGGCTGGTAAGAACATTGTTCCCAACCAACCCTGGGCACTATTCCCTTTAATCCTTTCTGTCGGTTCTTTCCTTGGCTTTGGTTAGTTCCTCACATGCATGTGCTAATCAGTGCTCTGCTGAATACTCTAGAACCCTCTGCAGATCTCTAGGTGGATTTTTGTATAAGGGTTTTTTCTTTCTGTGCTATTCCTTCTTCTCTGGAATTCTGCCCTAACTTTGATTTCCCCTGACTTCAGCTCAAAGAGTTCACCAGGCTACCCTCTGTTCCCCTAAGATGTGACCTAAAAATGCCCTCAAGGCTATAAACTGGAGCACACTCAGGTTCAGGGCTCACTTGCATTTGTGTTCTGTATCTCGTACTCACTTTGGCAGCACATATACTAAAATTGTTTTCTGTCTCTCAAGGATCATTGTCCTTCATTGCCTGGTGTCTAGTGTCTTGAAAATCATTGTTTTGTAACTTTCGCCTGCTTTTTGTTATTCATTATTTTAGGTGAGAGTGCAAATCTGGTCCTTGTTACTTGATCTTGAGCAATTTGGTTTTAACAGCCTTCCAAGGAATTCTGGTGCATGTTAAACTTTGAGGACTAGATAGATCCATGAATTGAATGTTAGGCAATTATTTCACTAATATGCTCAACTGCCATACACCATGAAGACAGGATTATATGCAGTAAATCTAATATTTGGAGGAAAAAGATTTTTGTAAGGAAATTCACTCATTTCTATGCTTTGTAGCATGAAAGATATGTCAGTGATTGTGAGATATTTGAAATATTTATACAATCAAGATAGATGGAGATTTGGGCAAGGACAGGAAGATTTTGTGAAATAACCTTATTTCATTAATGTTGCTATGGTACATAGTAGTCAGACATTTAGCTTTAAGCTACCTAATAATTTAACTGAAATTTTTTATAAATGTTTTGATAAATACAAATGAGTAGAATTAGTTGCCTTAGGCTATGTACTACCATAAAATTACTCTGCTTTAAAGTATACAGAAAACTAGGGCTCTGGGGTGGCTCAGTTGGTTAAGCATTTGCCTTAGGCTCTGGTCATGATTCCAGGGTCCTGAGAGCCCTGCACGGGGCTGCCTGCTCAGTGGGGAGCCTGCTTATCCCTCCGTCCCTCTCCTCTTCATTCTCTCTCTCTCACTCAAATAAATAAAATCTTTAAAAAACAAAACAAAGGGACGTCTGGGTGGCTAAGCGGTTGAGCGTCCCAGGCGTGATCCCGGAGTCCTGAGATCAAGTCCCACATCGGGCTTCTTATGTGGAGCCTGTTTCTCCCCCTGCCTGTGTCTCTGCCACTCTGTATATCTCATGAATAAATAAATAAAATCAAAAAAAAAAAAAAAAAACCAACAGAGTACCACAGTACCACTTCTTCTGGGAGTCAGGAATGTGACTGCTGTAAATACTTTGAAGGAAACTAATCAAGTTACTGCAATTCCTTAAAGCTTCCTGCAAGAAACTTTAAAATAGTTTAAGATATGTATAAAATTTATGCCATCTTTATTAAGCAAATAAAGTATTTTAAGAAGTATTTTAAGCTGGGGAAGTAAGTGTTGACTTTAATAAACTTTACCCAAATTATTAAAAAACAAAACCCTGACTCCTAGGAAAGATGTGGGCACAGATCAGATATACAAGCCTTCCCACAAAATCAAATGGAATAAATAAAACTTTTTTTTTTTTTTTTTTAAAGAAGACACTGAAGCTAAGGAAAGTTCTTACCTACATGACAGAGGCTTTGAGTTGCTGAGAGGTAACAACTTAGGTCAAACTATCCACTAGACTCTGGGAATTCACACACCACTCCCATTCCCGGTGGAAGAGAAAGGAGTTGGACAAGATTCTTTGTAGAAGCACAGATACTGTTCCACTATTGCAGATAAATAACAATGTCCAGAGAACATGAACTTTATTTTTTTTGTAAGATTTTATTTTTATTTATTCGTGAGAGACACAGACAGAGGCAGAGACACAGGCAGAGGGAGAAGCAGGCTACCTGTGGAGGAGCCCAATGTGGGACTCAAACCCCAAACCCCAGAATCCCGACCTGAGCCAAAGGTACTCAGCCGCTGAGCCACCCAGGCATCCCAAGAACATGAACTTTAAACAAGATTAGTGATGAATTACAGTCAGAGAAAGATATCAAAATGGAGTTTTGAGAGGTTGGGAGGTAAAAAAAAAAAATTATACTATTGTACAACTAACAAGTAGACTAGAAATAAAGCTGAGTCACTCTTGCAGAGGACAAAGTGAATGACATGGATTAAATTGTTGAGAAGAATAAAGGGATAATGTATATGAAGCATGATGTTTGACATATACTAAGTGCTTGATAACATCTGTTGTTACTAAATATTAGCACTATTTATAGAATACATACTCTCAAGTGCTTTGAAAATTTTAAAAGAAATCATGGTTTCCTTAACCATGATAACCTGGGCAGCCCAGGTGGCTCAGCGGTTTAGCGCCTCCTTCAGCCTAGGGCCTGATGCTGGAGACCCTGGATCGAGTCCCACGTCGGGCTCCCTGCATGGAGCCTGCTTCTCCCTCTGCCTGTGTCTCTGCCTCTCTCTCTCTCTCTAATAAATAAATAAAATCTTTAAAAAAAAAAAAAGAATCTTGCATTCTAGTGTAGCATACACAATCAACAAAAGTAATTATATTATTAAATCCATAGAACAGGAACATATAAAAAAAAATAACTGGCTCAGTAAGTAGAGCGTGTGACTCTCACTCTCAAGGTTGTGAGTTCAAGCCCTATGTTGGGCATGGACTCTACTTAAAAAAAACCCAAAATCAAAAACCCCAAAGCCAGAGAGGGCACCTGGCTGGCTCAGCTGGTAGAGCCTGTGACTCTTGATCTTGGGGTTATGAGTTCAAGCCTCATGTTGAGTATAGAAGTTACTTTAAAAAATAAAATCTTTAAAGAAAAATCAGAGATGAGGAAAACATACTGTATGTAGTGTGCTGTTTATAAGATGGGGCAAGTTCATAACACCTTTCTTATAGTTGTTAGATTAAATGAAGTGTAAGACTTGCTACATGATAAATGATCAATAAATAGTGGCAATTTTTTTTCCTTTGGGACTCAATTTTCTCATTTTTATTTATTTTTAAAAGACTTTTATTTATTTTTTTCTTATTTTTATTTTTTTATTTATTTATGATAGTCACACAGAGAGAGAGAGAGAGGCAGAGACACAGGCAGAGGGAGAAGCAGGCTCCATGCACCGGGAGCCTGACGTGGGATTCGATCCGGGGTCTCCAGGATCGTGCCCTGGGCCAAAGGCAGGCGCCAAACCGCTGCGCCACCCAGGGATCCCTATTTATTTTTTTCATGAGAGACACAGAGAAAGGTAGAGACATAGGCAGAAGGAGAAGCAGGCTCCCTGTGAGGAGTCCTGATGTGGGACTTGATCCCAGGACCTGGGATTATGACCTAAGCCAAAGGCAGATGCTCAACCACTGAGCCACCCAGGTGCCCCAATTTTCTCATTTTAAAAAAGAAGGCAGTGAATATAATGATTAAGAGTGTTGACATCAGAAGAAATGGGTTCTTATCCCAATTCTACTGCTTATTACCTGTGAAAGTCTCTGGCAGGTTACTTAACTTCTCTACTCTGATTATTCTTGTCTTTACAAAAGAGACATTTCAGTGGGCCATTGACATTATTTTGTAACCTCTATTTGCTACTTGATGTATAGCTAATATCTTAAAAGGAAATCTGAAAAATCTACTCTGACATCTTCATTTGTTGTTTTGTTTGTGGTTCGTTTTGGTTTAGGTTTTGGATGCTAGAGATGGACATCAGAATTCTTTCCATCTATTTTGCTTAATTAAACAGATTTGGAAGAAGTTATGAGGAATTAGAGTCATTTCGGGAAGACCATCAGAATCAGGTGAACATTGTTTTAAGGAATTCTATATAAAATTCAAAACAGACATTGTCTACTTAAAGGATACAAGGATTTTTTTTTTTATCTAACAAGCTTCCAAAATGCAATTATAAGTTGATCAACTGCTAAGCAACTCATTATATGTATTTCCAGTGCAAAGGAAGGTTCTTTTCAAGGAAGATATAGTCTTTAATTCCATTTAAGTTAAATTCTAGGAAAATGTGTGGATCTCCCAGGTAATTGTATAGACTTTATTAGAAAATTAAATAGTATTTTGCTTCACAGAAGACATTAACAAACATTTCTATTAAATTGCTTGAAGAGGGGATCCCTGGGTGGCGCAGCGGTTGGCGCCTGCCTTTGGCCCAGGGCGCGATCCTGGAGACCCAGGATCGAGTCCCACATCGGGCTCCCGGTGCATGGAGCCAGCTTCTCCCTCTGCCTGTGTCTCTGCCAATCTCTCTCTGTGACTATCATAAAAATAAATAAATAAATAAATTGCTTGAAGAGTTTAAGTGCAAAAAACAATTGATTTCTCTTTCCTCTTTAAATGTTGTATGTTTAATTACATTTAAGTTTACCTTGCTTGCTATTGCTGGAATATTTGGAAACTTTTAACACCACTTTTTAAAAATATTTTTTAAACTTTATTTGAGAGAGAGAGAGAGCGGTAGAGGGAGAAGGAGAAGTAGGCTCCCCACTGAACAGAAAGCCAGGCTTGGGACTTGATCCCAGGACGCTGGGATCATGCCTGAGCTGAAGGCAGATGCTTAACTGACTGAGCCACCCACGCACCCCTAAAAACTTTTAAAAGGGGCAGAATAAACCCATTGCAGTGTACAAAATTGCTTTACCTTATTATCCACCAGACTAAAGTTTTTGCTTTTGAGTGTTCAAGGTCATTCTGAGAAATGACAGTTTTCTGAAGTGTAGTTCTACCAAATGAAGCTTTACTCAGCAGGCCTTCAACAACACAAAATATCTTACTCATTTTCAAGCTTTGCAGATTTGTCTTATTCAATTCCATCCTGCAGAAAGCACCAGTTGCAATAAGCACCTATAGAACCTCGTAGGATAGTACTGTTGAAAAGAAATTAAATATTCATTCTGGGGATACCTGGGTGGCTCAGCAGTTAAGCATCTGCCTTCAGGTCAGGGCGTGATCCTGGGGTCCCTGGATCAACTCCCACATGGGGCTCCCTGCATGGAGCCTGCCTCTCCCTCTGCCTGTGTCTCTGCTTCTCTCTGTGTGTCTCTCATGAATAAATAAAATCTTTAAAAAAATATTTATTCTGGCAATGGGTCTAATTACTGTCTTTACTTATTATTGTGAATTTATAAAATTGTAGCAAAAACAAAACTGAATTATCTGGATTAGTGATCAGCAAAGCAAAGACACAAAGGGTGATTTAAATATTTATTTTTTAAAAAAATTGCTATTTCCAGTTTCTCATCAAAATGATGTAATGAACATTGAATGTAACAAACTTAAAAAAAAAGATTTTATTTATTTATTTAGAGCAGGCATGGAGTGGGGGGATGGGCAGTGGGAGAGGGAGAGAATCTCAAGGAGGCTTCCCACCGAGTGCTCTGAGCCTGTCTTGGGGCTCTATCTTACCACCCTGAGATCAGGACCCCAGCTGAAATCAAGAGTCAGATGCTGACTCAGTCAGTTAAGGTGCCCCTGAACATAACAAACTTGAGGGAAATTTTCATTACCATAAATTCCTGGAAGTGGAATTTTTAGATCAAAGAATATGGAGGTTTTCAATTTTATAGATCAGTTAAATAAGTTATTTTACATAGCTACAATGGAATGTAGCTCTTACAAAGAATAAGTTAAATATATAAATACTGATATTTTTAAATGTCCACAGTATATTATTAAATTGAAAAGGAGTTGCTTAGCAGTACAAAATCCCATTATCATCTATATAGAGATGTTAGTATTTCAGGGAGGAAAAGTGGAAGAATATATGTCTAACAGTGGTTGCCTCATTTACCAAATTCAGATTACTTTTTAAATTATGTAAGTAATGCATGGATAAATACTTCTTATAAAAATTAATACAGATATACAAACACTTGTACTCAAATGTTCAGTCTTATTCATAAAAGCTCAATTCTTCACACAACCCAAAGCCTATCAGTTAGTGAATGGATAAAGAAATTGTGGTATATCCATACAGTGAGATACTACTCAGCAGAAAAAGAACAAACTATTGATACACACTATAACATAGACGAATCTCAAAATCATTATTTTAGGAGAAAACAGCCATACACAAAAGATTACATATTGTATGATATCATTTATATGAAATTTGGGAAAGGGAAAAGCTATCATGACAGATTAGTGTTTGGCCAAGGGCTACAGGTGAGTACAAAGGAGTATGAGGGACCTTTTGGGGGTAATAGAAATGATTGATATCACAATTGTGTTGGCTATGCTACTGTATATATTTGTTTATATTCATTTAATTGTACAGCTAAAACTGGTGAATTTTATTTCATATACAAATTATATTTCAATAAAGCAAATTTTTAAAAATACAGATTAAGCTGTCTTTTGACTACTACACCAAAACCAAGTTCCCTCACTTGCTGGGCAGGCCTCCTCTTCCTCCAATAGGTAACCACCATCACTACTGCAGACTCTACAAAATTCTTGCTCTGCGTTAACACACATACACACAAACTCATGGGAAATCTACATTTTTATATTGTTTTACAGTACTTAGTCATTATTTGGCATTTCCCACTAACTCTATGTCATGGAGATATTTTTATTAGAGTTTACAATTCTGTTCTAACTTCTGATAGTATTGCATTGTATCGATATAACAAAGGTTTTTCAGCCATCTCTCTATTCACTCAAACACAGTTAAGTGTCATGGTGTGCCAACTCCAGGGAATACAGTGGCATGCAGAAGGGGATTAGAGTCTTGCCTTCTCAATGCTTTCAGACAGTGGGGTAAGAGAGGAAGGTTGTCAATAATATTAAACGTGAAATCATAACTAGAAGGGTGGTTATGATTCTTGAGCCTGAGTAATTCATCTAGTGATATAAGCAAAGTATTTTCCAAGGGAGTTAAACTTTTAATCAGATCTGAAGGGTAGGTGATCATGCCTTAAGTAAGGAGAGTAGGTAAGGGGGAGCTACTAATTCTGAACTGTACCAATGGTACAGAGGAAATATGGGCATATGGCAAGAATTATGGAGAATGTGCTTTAAAGATATTTTTTTAAAAGATTTTATTTATTCATGACACAGAGAGAGAGAGAGAGAGAAAGGCAGAGACAGAGGGAGAGGGAGAAGCAGGCCTCATGTCGGGAGCCCGATGTGGGACTCAATCCCAAGGTCTCCAGGGCTGAAGGCGGCACTAAATCGCTGAGCCACCCGGGGGACCTGCTATATATACACACACACATATAGCAAGACCTAAATATATATATATGTTTTTTTTTACAAGATGTATACCTTGTTTTGTAACCAGAAAAATATTAAGATAATAAATATGGAGGCTTATGTTGGGCTCCCAGCTCGGTTGGGAGTTGGCTTCACCCGCTGCCTCTCCTCTTGCTTGTGCTGTCTCTCAAATGGATACATAAAACATTAAAAAAAGAAACAAAGAAAAATAAAAAGAAAATGAGGCTTTTCACTTTCTTAGCATCAGGGATTAAGTTTTCCATACTTCAGGGACAGAAATGATACAAGAAAAGCAATCCTTCCTCGGCTTGTCTTAAAAAGCTGCACTCAAAGACAAACAAACAAATAAACAAACAAATAAAAATAAAAAGCTGCACTCGTCGATGAACATGTCTCGGAACTCCCTCGTCTTGACACAGGATCAGGGATGCTCAGCACGACCTGGCGTGGAGGGGTCAAGGCCTCTACACCTGTACAACTTTTAACTACTTATCACCTGGGAAAGCAAGGGCCCTCCTCTTCACCTCTCCACTGGGGCAAGTATCTGGCTCCACGCGTGAAACGTGTCCGGTCGTGAACGGGGGAATCCCCACCGCGCGCAGAGTTTAAGAACAGGACGCTCAGAGGGCAAGAGGACCCAAGGTTCGCTTCCTAACCCACAATGCACAGCGCGTCTTTCAGGAAGTCAGGACGACGGACTCCCGGATGTATTTACCAGGGCGGCAGCGCCTCGCCTAGAATCTGATTGGAAGTGAACCACCGAAGCATTGTGGGACTTTGTCCGTCTCCCAGTACGCATGCGCTAACTGGCTTCGTCCCGCTGGTCCACGTCCGGGAGGGGACGACGGCCAGAGAATCACGTCGGCGTAACTGGCCGATCCCCTCCGTGCGCAGGCGCAGTGGCTGGGCCAGCACCGGAAGCGCAGGGGGTTGGGGCGGCGGTGACGCGATTCTGTCCGCGTTGGAGGGGCCGGGCCGCTGCTGGAGTCGCCGCGGCTACCGCGTGACGTGGCACAGCAGAAGCCTAAAACGCCAGACCCGGAGCTGCCGCGCCAGTCGTCGAGCAGGTCCTCGCCCCGTTAGTTCTTGTCCCGGAGCTTCGCCCGACACACCGGCTAGCGAGGCGTCTCTGCCGCCCTCTTCCTCCCTCAGCTCCTCTTCCTTCGCTCAGTTTGTTGGGAGCGTGAAAGGAGGAGGCCCGGGGACGCCCCCAAAACCCCTTCTGCTCCTGCCCATCGCAAGTGCCGCTCCTGCCATGGGCCTCACCATCTCCTCCCTTTTCTCCCGCCTCTTCGGCAAGAAGCAGATGCGCATTTTGATGGGTGAGTGAGGGGCCGCGCACGGAGGGCAGGCCCCAGTGCGGCTCCGGGAGGGAGGGCCGGGTCTCGGTGCGCGGGGCCTGTTTGTCCCTCCGCCCGCTGTGGTGGGGGAGGGGCGGCGGGCTCGGGGTCAGGAGGAAGTCTTCAGGGGGAAACAATGGGGGCGAAAGGTGGGCGGTCGCCCCGGATCTGTCTCAGAGGCCCGGACAAGGCCGCCCGGGCAAGGTTTCTTCCTTCTGGCTTTCTCTACTCGATTCTACTGAAAAGCCAGACAAGATTGGGCGGAGATCTGTTGGGGGGGGTGCGGGTTGGGGTGGCGGGGAAGCGAACTCTCTCATCTCGCTGAGCCCGGAAGACACTGGCGAGGCCGATTCTGAGAGTGCGGTCAGGCTCGTCTCTCCTCCGGTGTGGGCAGCGGTCAGGACGGAGGCAGAACTACTCCAGCCTTCCTCCTCCCCCTTTCTGCCCCCGTGTACACACTCTGCACACTCCCAGTGGAATGTGAGCGAGCGGTCGCCGGGAGCCCGGAGCCGCCCGGGGCAGGAAGTGAGCAGGCCCGGAGCGCAGTGGCAAAGGGAGCCAAGCACCCTCGGCTTCAGAAGAGTCCGGAGTCCTCAGCGCTCCCTCTGCCAAACTTAACTTCGCGCTGGATTCCCCTGCATATTCTTTTCCTGAAAACTGTGAGGTTTATCCCGAATCACCTTTTGGCCACTCCCAAAACCTAAATATGTTTGGTTTACTCTCTGGTTTTCAAACGGATTTTTGTCTAGCTGGTTAAGGTTTAATGAAAAAAAAAAAAAAACTTTTAAAGCTATTTTTTGTAAGCCGATAACAAATTTCCAGTAACAACATTATGACATTTAGTTTTAGGGTAGCCTTGTTACATAATAATTACAATGTTTTTTTCAAGTTATTTTGGAAAATAGGCTTTTTAAAAAACTGCTTTTCAGAGCCAGTTTTTTTTTTTTTCCCTTTTTTTCCAGCTGAGGGAGAAGGGGCTTGACACTTAGGTGATGTAAGCAACCCCTCCTCCCTATTACTGTGAGTAGTCTCTACATCATAGCTGAGCCCTGCGGACCTGCATAATGCAAAAAGGAGCTCCTTTAACTTTATTTTTTTTTTAATTTTTATTTATTTATGATAGTCACAGAGAGAGAGAGAGAGGCAGAGACACAGGCAGAGGGAGAAGCAGGCTCCATGCACCGGGAGCCTGATGTGGGATTCGATCCCGGGTCTCCAGGATCGTGCTCTGAGCCAAAGGCAGGCGCTAAGCCGCTGCGCCACCCAGGGATCCCGCTCCTTTAACTTTAAACGTTGAAACTTGTTTGTGTGTTAGGAGCTTGTTTTCTAGAGTGGGGAGAAAAAGTCGTTATTTTCTAGTTCTACTACCACTGAAAGTTTTCCAAAGCAGGATTGAGTAATTCCAGGTGTATGAAGATTAAGGGTATACACATTGAGTTCTTTTTTCTCTTAACTGTTATTTCTGGCTTTTTCACAATTCATGGAATAATTGTTAATAAATCATAAAGATAAATCAGAATGTTTTGTCTTTAAACTTTTTTAAGATTTCATTTATAGAGACAATTTTTAAAGGAGAGCAAGCATATTAAGTTTTTAAGGTGGCTGAAAATTGACAGTCTGTAAAGGATCTGAAGTCATTGGGAGGACTTTGGACTGTGATAAATGAATTTCCAGGTTGTTCCTTAAAGAAATTAACTGGTACACAGTTGTGTCCCTGGAAATGTACTATGTTGGTCCTTTTACTTAAGATTTATTGTAGATGAATTGCTGTGTTCCATACCCTAAGTCTTTTGTGATAGCTTAAAGTTTCAGAGGGAGAAGAAAGGTAGCGTTATGCTATAAGCACTTTCCTAAATTTACTGTATTAGGGGAGCATTTCTCCCCCGTTCTCCCCAAAAAATAACAGTTGAAAGAAAATGGGAGAATATTTCATTTTGTGCATTTGTGCAAGGGATAGAAGTCATGCTTTGGAATTACTCATTTTATGTTAAATGTTTTATGACTCCAGTTTCCTATTCTTGTTTTGCTCTTTAATTTTGGAATATTCTGGTTTCCTTCATTAGAAACACTAAAGTCACAAGGTAAGCTTTATAGTAACTCATCAAATGGAGCATAACTGTAAAAGGTAGGGAAAGAGGTGATTTGGAAGTTTGATAATTGATTTTTTTGTCTAGCTTTATGAGTGACTGCATAATCACTCTTAAGGTCTCTTACCCCTATTCGAGCTTAGAATTAAGAGTCAATGATTGTTTTTTCATATTAATATTCTCTGGCAGGTATGTGCCCTTCCTTTTCCTTTATAAGGCTTACATAAAATTCATACCTTCTTGAGTCCGTGACTTTTTCAGTGTTATTGAAAGATAGTAGCTCATGGGTCTGGTTTGCCAAATTACTGTGAAGTTTAAAATTTTATTCCTACACTTGTTCTCCCAGAAGTTCAAGTAATTTTAAAAAGTGTTTGAAATTATAGCTTGTAATTAACTAATTAAAAACCAATGCAATGTTTTAAATGTAATGTCACTTAAAGTATAGATTGACAGAATTGCCTAGTTTGTTTTTTGGCAAAATCACTCACGTCAATATTTTTGAGCTTTAAATTCACAGATGACCAGTTGCCATCTTAGATTTCTCATGTAGCCCTGTATTACCTTATTTTTAGATTGATCTCCAGTGCCTTGTTCTATGATAAGATGTAATTTTCATAAATGATTCCCCAAGTTTTGTGTACATTGGAAAACAGCAGTATTTCTGTAGAGGGATTATTAATTCTAAGCTCTTTGAAATTGTAAACTTTTGCCTGTTGAAAGGCTGAAAAAAATGTTGCTTTCTAAAAGATTGCCAATAACAGTATAGTTCTGTATTGCCTTATATGTGACTGTGGTTTTTTGGGACCAGGGAGGTTCCTCTATTTGCCAATTTGAAAAATATTACTAATATTTTAAGTGAGACTGCGAGCTGAAGAGTGGTGTTTCATGCTTTTTCCTTAGCATATTTGGTAAATCCATTCATTATGTGATTTTTAATTTTCTGTCCTCATTTCAAAAAATGACATGTCCTTTCTATTAAATTTTAAAAATATGAAAAAGAATAAAGTAATAATTATCTATAATTCCACCATTTCACTGTTGTTAACATTTACTGTCAGGCTTTTAAGAGGAAATTAGTGTTCTCTCCTTTTGACTTCTCTTATTAGGAGCATTTTCTCAGGTCATTAGTTGAAAACAGACTTGCTAGTCTTAAAAAAAAAAGCCCTTCTATTATGTGATATAAGGAAACAATAGAAAGGCAAAAATCTTTAGTTTATGCCACCACTATAAGTTGATACAGCCATTTTTAGAAGTACCCTTTGGCATTATTGCAGATGGCTTTCAGACTTTGATAATTTGCTGCTAATTAACACATTGATCAAAGTGTAGATATTTCTGATCTGTTGGGTAGAAGTAAGACGTAAGCTTATAATAATTTTTCTGTACATCTGATAGCCTCACTTTCAGTTTTGATGATCAGACTTCTGAGGAATTAGATAAAATACTAAGATAGAGTGTGTCCACCAGAAAAGCTAAAGGCACAATGGCCATATATAAATACCATTTGAGAGCTCTGGCATTGACTTAGGGCTTTTTTATTTTTAATTTTAAAAAATTGAGATGTAATTCACATAAAAAAACTTATCCCTCCTAAGTATACAGTACAGTGATTTTTATTCACAAACTTGTGTAGGAGTGCCTGGGTGGCTCAGTTGATTGTCTGCCTTCAGTCAGGTCATGATCCCAGGGCCCTGAGATCCAGCCCCACTTTGGGCTTTGTTCACTCTTTCCCTCTGCCTGCCACTCCCTTTGCTTATGAGCTGTCAAATGAATAAATAAAATTTTTTTAAAGATTTTATTTATTTATTCATGAGAGAGACACAGAGAGAGAGAGAGAGAGAGGCAGAGACACAGGCAGAAGGAGAAGCAGGCTCCATGCACGGAGCCCAATGTGGGACCTGATCCTGGGACTCCAGGATCACGCCCTTAGCCAAAGGCAGGCGGTTAACAGCTGAGCCACCCAAGTGTCCCTAAAATCTTTAAAAAACAGTGACAACTTGTGTCACCATTGCCACTGTCTTTTTTTTTTTTTTTTTAAGAGAGTGTGAGAGTGTGCTCCTGCGTGTGGGGAGTAGCAGAGGGAGAGGGGAGAGAGAATCTTAAGCAGGCTCCATGTCCAGCACAGAGCCCACTTGGGGGTGGGGGGGTTGTATTTCACCACTCTGAGATGATTACCTAAGCTGAAGTCAAGAGTTGGACCCTAAACTGAGTGAGCCACCCAGGTGCCCCACCATTATCACTGTCTTAATTCTATAACATTTTCATCAGCCCCGAAAGAAACTCTATTCCCATTAGTGGTTACTGTTGCCCTTCTTGCCCAGTTCTTTTACAACCACACACCTACTTTTAGTTTCTATGCGTTTGTCTACTCAGGATAGTTCACGTATCGTACAGTGTGTTCTTTAGTGCCTAGCTTCTTTCACTTCGCAATAATGTTTTAAATGTTCATATTATATCATATGTCAGTACTTCATTCCTTTTTATGCCTAAAGAGTAATTCCATTTTATGGATATACCATACTTTGTTTATCCATTCATCGTTTGATAGAAATCTGATTGTTTCCCTCTTTGGCTGTTATGAGTAATGCTATTGTGAAGATTTGAAAAAAAAAAGTTTTTGTATGGGCATATTTTAATTGTCTTGGGTAAATAAATACCTAGGAGTAGAATTGTTGTGTTCTGTGTTAACTATATTTAACATTTTAAGGAACTGACAAAACTGTTTTCTAAAGCAGGGACACCATTTCACATTCCCATCAGCGATACTTGAGGGATCTAATTTTTCCATAAAACCTGGAGTTTTGCATACCTCTTCTACTCCTCTGATTCTGGGGACATTTTTGAACCTCTGATGTTGTGTTTGAAAAATGGAGGGTAGTTGTGAGATTTATATTACAAAAATGTAAAGAACCACCTAGTGTGGTGCTCAGAATACAGTAAGCAAATTATTTTTAAATAATTGTGAGGTTGTATTTTAAGCTTCCTTGTAGAAAATCGAAAGATAAAGGAAAACATAAAAAGAAAAATTAACTGTGTGAAATTTCATGCATCTGAAAATACACTTTTTTCATTCCAGTCTCCTTTCTGCATTTTCCTTTTCCAACTTAAGGTCATGGAATCTAGTGTCTTTCAATTTAAATATAAATATTTCTTGCTGCCACAGTTTAGTAGATATACTTTTTAATGATTGGCAAAGAGTTTTGGGTAATTTTGCTGCGTTAATATTTTGGTCAAAGTGCAGGTCTAGTTAAGGAGAACAAGTAATTCTAGTATATCTTCAAATACAGTGACTTGTTTATGGAGTGGAAGGGAGGGGAGGGCATTACTGGAATGTACAGATTAGAGTCTTATCTTGGCTGGTTGAGAATTGGTTATAGTTTCATTTTGTGGAGAAATCTCATTGCCAAATATTGCAACATTAAGGAAATACATACTTAAGAAATGACTGAAGTAGGACAAAATTGTTAGGCCAAAATGGTTTTGGGTAAAGAACTATATAAGAAGTTTTAAGTGATGGTATAAATTAATCTATGCATCTTTAATCTCACAGTAGAAATTCCTTTTTTTAAAAAAACTTGTGGTTTGCATTTATATAGCACTATTATATTTTTGTGCAACTCAAGGAGGTCTTCATGATTTTAGAGTCTTGTATGTGGCTGTGAGCCATTTAACTGTTGTCTTACAATTTTTATTTTAAAGATAACTTGTTAAAAAGCCTTATGGTTGCATTATTTTGTCAACAATTCCCCCATTTTGGGAGGTGGGCGGGGGTGGGGGTGACTGGGTGACGGGCACTGTGGGGGGCACTTGATGGGATGAGCACTGGGTGTTATTCTATATGTTGGCAAATTAAACACCAATAAAAAATAAATTAAAAAATAAAAAATAAAAAATAACAATTCTCCCATTTCATTAAAAATAAGTATATAGAATATATTCAAGGCTCTTAAGCAGTTATCTTCCTGATAGATACATCAGGAAATATAACCAGGCTGACAAATTAATTAAGGAAATCTGCTATTTGAGAATTTTTTTAAATGAAAGTAACACGTTTATTGTGTGAAGAAAATTCTAACTGTAGAAGAATATTAGTTATGCATACAAGCAGGTGTTAACAGTTTCATTAAAAATTGGGTTACCTCTGTGCTTTTGTATAACTTAAAATAGTTATATTAATAATAATTTGTCTTGGGTTTTTTCCATTCTTTGTCAGTATTTTTGTATTGAAATTGTTTTAGTGATGGTATAAGGTTTACTTGGACTTGCAGTGAGGACTAGTATGTGCCATAGTTCTCACAACCTAAATCATGTTTTTTCTAACCAATATCTTAGTTTCATTTCTGACTTGGGCTTAATCATATTTTGACTTAGTTGCTTTTTTGTTGTTGTTGTTGTTGTTTTGAGAGCTCGAGCAAGCAAAGGAGGAACAAAGAAAGGGAGAGAATCTTTTTTAAAACATTTATTGGAGAGAGAGAGACAGCCCCCACACACAAGCAGGGGGAGGAGCTGGGGGGGAGAGGGAATCTTTTTTTTTTTTTTTAAGATTTTATTTATTTGACAGAGAACACAAGCAGGGGGAGCAGCAGACAGGGGGAGAGGGATAAAGCAGGCTCTGCTCCAACTAAGGAACCTGATATGGGGCTGGAGCCCAGGATTCCGGGATCATGACCTGAGCCAAAGGCAAACGCCCAACTGACTGAGCCACCCAGGCATCCAGGGAGAGAGAATCTTAAGGAATCCATGCTGAGTGCAGAGCTGGGTGCAGGGGTCTGTCTCACAGTCCTGACATCAAGACCTGAGCTGAAACCAAGAGTTGGCTGCTTAACCAACTGCACCACTCAGTCATCCCAGAGAGGGAAAATCTTAAGCAGGTTCCACGTTCAAAGCAGAGACAACTTAGAGCTCAGTTCCACAACCATGAGATCATGACTTGAGCTAATATCAAGAGTTGGTCGCTTGACTGAGCCACCCAGGAGCCTCTTAATTTAGTTACTTAAGGGTGAATATTTCTTTATTTTAAAGTTTGATCAACTTCAACTAAGAAGGACTTATTTTCTCAAGTGACCGCTTTTTCTTTTTTCAAAAAAAAAATATTTAAATTCAATTAATTACCAAATAGTGTATTATTAGTTTCAGAGGTAGAATTCAGTGATTCATCAGTTGATTGTAACACCAGTGCTTGGTATATCACATTCAGCTTTTCCAGATGGTGAAACGATCGTATTGTTCTCCTCGTTGTAGGTTACTTTTGTTTCTTTGTGTATATTTTAGAATTCGATTTTTTTTTATACTGTCCCATCCATATTCAATAAACAAACACCTCCTGATGTAAGTTGGCTTTTCTTGTACCCATTAGTGAGGGCTTAGTTGTTCACTCTGTCTACTAGGTGTCATATTATTTTGGAAAGAATAAACCTGAATATCTCAGAATGAAGGAGTAGGGGAACAGAGTTTGATTAGAGGACACAGGATATGAAGATCCAATGCTAAATTGCCTGAGTGTACAGAGAGTTCTTAAAGCTACCTTTTGTAGGGTACAGAACAGAAAAGGTGGTTATATGGGTAGATGTGTAGATGGCTGAAATTGCCTATAGCTTTTTTTTTTTTTTTTTTTTTAGTTTTTTTATTTCTATTTTTTTTTAAGGTTTTATTTATTTATTCATGAGAGACACAGAGAGAGAGGCAGAGACACAGGCAGAGGGAGAAGCAGGCTCCATGCAGGGAGCCCGATGCGGGACTTGATCATTAGAGTCCAGGATCACACCCTGAGCCAAAGGCAGGTGCTAAACCGCTGAGCTACCCAGGGATCCCTGCCTGTAGCTTTTAATTCTGTTTTGGACTGATGAAAGTTAAACTTACTTGCACAGTAACATAAATTAGATAAGTAGGGTGATTTCTGTGTGTGATTTTTAAACTTAATAGTGTTCGTTTCATGTGCCATGTCATGCTCGATTTAAATATTTGGAAAGCATCCTTGCTTAAATCAATACTCAGTTGAATTCATTTCAGAATCTCTTGATAGCGTAAATCTAGGCCAAATGTGATGTCCTTGGAACAACGATAACAGTCATTGAAGTTATTAGATATTGACCTTCCATTTAGAATGGTTTGGCAGACTAGAATATGCAGGTTTTGAGAGAATTGTACTTGAAATAAGCATTTAATTTGCTCATCACTATCACTGAAATAAAGAAGTATACTCTCTTGCTTGAGGATGGATTTTTTTCCCTTCAGAGACAAAAACATTTTTGGGTGCCTGAATGGCTTAGTTAAGTAAGTGTCTGCCTTTATCTCAGGTCATGACCCCAGGGTTCTGGGATGGAGCCCCACATCAGGTTCCTTGCTGGGGGTGGGGGAGGAGCGTGGGGGGTGTCTGCTTGTCCCTTTCCCGCTCCCCTCTGCTCATGTTCCAACAGTGGGGAGTCTTTTCTGCCCTCTACCCTTCCCTGATGCACGTGCTCGCTCACAAATAAATTAATAAAATCTTTAAAAACAAAACAACAACAACAACAACAAAACAAAAAACAAGCAAATTCTTCCCTACTTCTTGTATTCTCCCTCAAAGGAATAGTTTTAAGAATTTAGACATTAGTTACATTTGGGATTAATGATATAGGGCCGTTTTTTACAATCCAAATTAACCAATCTTTTGTTCTTGTTTCTGTGTATCTGATGTAGGAATGGATTTAGTTAGGTAGGGGTAAAATTGGCCTCTTTTTCCTTTACTATCATTTAAGGATACTAGTGCATAGTTACTGTATTTTTTAAGATAATTTTTATTCATTTGTTTTTATGTGTTCTCTGATTCAACTTGTAACTTGGGTTTTTAATAGTTAATGATAATAGTTTGTAGAATTAATAAGGACTTGAATTGGAGGGCAGCCCCGGTGGTGCAGGGGTTTGGCGCCGCCTGCAGCCCAGGGCGTGATCCTGGAGACCCTGGATCGAGTCCCACGTCCGGCTCCCGGTGTATGTATGGAGCCTGCTTCTCCCTCTGCCTGTGTCTCTGCCTCTCTCTCTCTCTCTCTCTCTCTCTGAATAAATAAAATAAAATTAAAATTAAAAAAAAAGGACTTGAATTGGAAAAGATCTTAGGTTAAATGATTCCATCTTCTTGTTTTACAGCTGATTTCTCTGGTCTCAGTTTTCTAGAGTGATTTGTTTAAAGACCCTTAACTAATTTGTGGCAAAGCAAATCTAGAGACTGGAGCCTGAGTCAGTCAGATAGATACTCTTCTTTTTACTGCTACATGTCTCTTTAGGTCTAGAAAGAAAAATAGAAAAGCTTTCTGCAGCAGGTGTTGCCCTTAGGATAGAAATGAAGTAATTTCATTTCTAACTCGTTTGTGCCTTGACTAGTTAACTTTTGCTTTCAAACTATAAAGTTGTTGTGAAATTAATTCTTAGTGTGCATTTTTGGCCTAGATTTAAAATCTGTAATGTCTTTTTCTAGTTGGATTGGATGCTGCTGGCAAGACGACCATTCTGTATAAACTGAAGTTAGGGGAGATAGTCACCACCATTCCTACCATTGGTAAGAAAGTTTACAGATGACTAATTTATGTCATAATGATATATTATAAAATAGAGTATGGTTTAATTTTTAAAATTTTTTAAGGTTTTACTATTTTAGAGCAGCTTTATGTTCACAGAAAAAAAAAAAATGAAAGGAAGGCACAGAGATTTCTCATAAACTCCCTGCCCCCAAGTATATATATAGCTTTCCCCTTTATCAGTGTCACTCACTTGAGTGGTACATTTGTATTGCTGATGAACCTCATTGACATAATCATCCAAAGTCCATAGTTTACCTTGGAGTTCATTGGTGGTGTACATTCTAGGTACAGGGTTTGGACAGGTATACTATGGCATGTATCTATCATTATAACTGGCTTAGGTTTATTCAATTTGTTGATTACGGAGTATATTTTCTTAATGACATTTTGCACAATTGTCTTTTTTTTTTTTCTTTGTAGGTTTTAATGTGGAAACAGTAGAATATAAGAACATTTGTTTCACAGTATGGGATGTTGGTGGTCAAGATAAAATTAGGCCTCTCTGGAGGCATTACTTCCAAAATACCCAGGTAAGGAATGCTATATAGTTTGTATAACTTTTCTTTATGTGTTTTATGCTTTAAAGTTTTTTTGATATCTACATTTAACTGGGTGTTGGTGTTTACTGTATGAATTGGCATTCTTCTTATCACTACTCCTGTATTCCTCAATGAATTTGAAGGCTAAATTACCCAGGGTGGAAAAGTTACATAGCCATCATAACAATATTTTGGAAGATTAGGAGGGGGTGATTCTCAAGGTGTCTCTTCTGTAGTACTGTTGGTTTCATTCTTAGTTTGGAAAGTAAGGTCTTTGTTACTGTCATTGTAATTTCTAATGAATAAACAGCAATTAATAATCCTTCATTTAGCATTAAGTGTTTACCTTACTAAAATACATTAAGGAAAAAAGATATTGGGATCCCTGGGTGGTGCAGCGGTTTAGCGCCTGCCTTTGGCCCAGGGCGCGATCCTGGAGACCCGGGATCGAATCCCACGTCGGGCTCCCGGTGCATGGAGCCTGCTTCTCCCTCTGCCTGTGTCTCTGCCTCTCTCTCTCTCTGTGACTATCATAAATAATAAAATAAAAAAAATTAAAAAAAAAAGATATTGGGGTGCTTGGGTGGTGTAGTCGGTTATGCATCTGACTCTTGGTTTTGGCTTGGGTCACGATTTTGAGGTCATGAGATAGAGCCCGGAGTTGGGCTTTACACTTAGCTTGGAGTCTGCTTGAGATCCTTTATCCTTCTCCCTCCGCCCCTCACACGCACGCACTCTCTCTCTCTCTCTCTCTTTAAAGATTTTACTTATTCATGAGAGGCAGAGACACAGGCAGGCAGAGAAGCAGGCTCCATGCAGGGAGCTGGATGGTGGGACTTGATTCCGGAACTCCAGGATCATGCCCCCACCCAAAGGCAGACACCCAACCACTGAGCCACCCAGGTGTCCCTCTCTCTTTCTAAAATATAAAATAGGGGATCCCTGGGTGGTGCAGCGGTTTGGCGCCTGCCTTTGGCCCAGGGCGCGATCCTGGAGACCCGGGATCGAATCCCACATTGGGCTCCCGGTGCATGGAGCCTGCTTCTCTCTCTGCCTGTGTCTCTGCCTCTCTCTCTGTATGACTATCATAAATTAAAAAAAAAAAAAAAGTTTTAAAAATAAATAAATAAAATTTAAAATAAATCTTGGGATGCCCGGTGGCTCAGCGGTTGAACATTTGGGCTTTGGGCTCCCTGCGAGGAGCCTCCCTCTTCTGTGTCTCTGCGCCTCTCTCTCTCTCTCTCTCTCTCATGAATAAATAAAATCTTTAAAAAAAAAGTTTTTCAGCAGGAGCACTGTTGACATTTCAGGCTGAGTAACTCTTTATTGTTGGACAAGGGGAGATTCTCTGCATTGTAGGATGTTTAGCAGCATCCCTGGCCTCTACCCACTAGGTGCCAGTAGCAGACCCCACCCACCACCCAGTTGCGGTAACCAAAAATACCTCCACATATTTCAAAATATTCTCTGGGGACAAAATTCTGCCTTCTTGAGAACCACTGCTCTAGTCTAATTCTTAAATAGGAGCAAGCTGAAGCTTGGAATGACTTACTAGGACTGGAGAGGCGGTTCTTATTCTATATTTTATATTTCTCTTTAACCTTGTTCCAACTCAGTTGTGTTTTCTGCCATAGAAGAGGTTTCTCATCAGTTTTTGTTTACTATTGGAGTTAATAAATACATTTTTTAGGCAGTATGTGATATTACAAGTACTTCCTATGTTTGAGGTTTGCAGATGTCATTCATGTCTTCGACTCTTAAAACAGAGCATGCAAGTGAGGTATGTTGCCACCAGGTGGCAGTGAATATACCCTAGGAGAGTTGGTAGAACTACCAGGTTTAAGTAGTGTGTCCTGTTAAATAAGTGGTATGCTTTTTTTAATTTAAAAGTTAGAATATTTCTGTTCGTTAACTGTGATTAGAAAAGCTATTTTGATATAAATCACATAGTTTAGAAAACCTTGTTATGGAAATTGTCAAATGAGCACAAAAGTAGAGAGAATAACAAAGTTCTACATATCTGTTACCCAACTTCAATTTTTTGGATATGGCCAATATTGTTTAATTGATGTTCCTCTCTTACCTTTTGAATTATTTTAAAGTAAGTCATAGTCATTTCATTTAGGGAACACGTTTTTAAAGTAAAATAAGGGATGAAGTGAAATTTTGCACATCCTTAATTTGTGATTTTTGACTAAGAGTAACCCTAGTCTTAATCCTACTTTTGTTTAGAAGGCTTTCTAATGTACTTTTGAGGTTTTGTTTTATTTTTTTATTTTTATGGGTTTTTTTTGAGAATGAGAGAAAAGAAAGTATGCACACGTGTGTGGCAGGAAAGGGCAGAGGGAGAGGGAGACAGAAAATCTTAAGCCCCAACATGGGGTTCAGTCTCACAACCCTGAAATCATGATCTGAGCCAAAATAAAAATAAGGGTTTGACATTTAACTGATTGAGCCACACAAGTGCCCCGTTTACTTTTGAGTTCTTAATTGAGATTAGATCCATTCCTGGCCTCTTTAGATCACTGGATCACCTTATAATGAAAAGTCCAAGTACTTCTTCCTAGAGAACTCATGTCTACAGGAGAAAGTTTTATGCTATCTGATATAATCTCAGTTTAGGTCTTAACACCAGCTTTTCTAGCATTCCTGATCAGTTCTTTTAGCTATAAAATTTAAAAGAAATGAATACTGTTTAACCATGCTTCTAATTTCTATTTACAAGCCAGGACACAGTGATTATTGTAGTAAATTCCTCATCCCTCATTAGATAATCCCAATTACTTTGCTGTCCTAAATAATTAAGCAAATACTTGGACTTTTAAGTAGACTTTTCATATTGTAGCCAAACTTAATCTTTAGAATCTTATGTTTTCTACACTCTTATTTCTAGGTTGTCCCAGAAAGTGAACAACTTTGAATTTATTACTGAAATACTTCTCTCTCAATAGTGTTATTTTGGAACAAAGAGCATTATTTACATTTTAAAACAGAATAAAAATGGACTATTAGTCTAGATAAAATTAGATTCCTTTTGGAGGCATTGCTTCTTGTAGAGGGATAGATTTTAAAAAAGAATAGCTTTTACAATAGGAAAGGAGGAGACATTTACTAAATGCCTGTGATAAGTCAAGTGCAATGCTAGATTCTTTCATATGTGTATGGTTACATTTAATAGGCTTGTACAGTTGGCTGGCATGGTTTTATTTTTATAGAAGAAGAGGCATATTCCAAGATGAGGTTATTTCTGTAATAAGTCTTGAGATTTGAATTTGGATATCTTTCCCGTATGCCATACTGGCTTTTATAGCACCAAAAGTATTTTCAAAGGTTAGGAGGTTTTTTTTTTTTTTAAGGTTAGGAAGTTTAAAATGATGGTTTCCAGCAAAGTCAAAGGAAATGGGTTTGAAATTTGCTAAACTAAAGGAAATTGTTATTTAATGACCATAGCCTAAAATAAATATTAGGTCCCCTGGCAAGCTCAGTACTATAATGGTGCTATTAAGGGGTAAATACAAAATGAGGTAGCTCTTTGACCGAAGATGATTTTATGCTCTTGGTAGATTTAATCTAGTTATTTATATAAATAAGTGAGCACAAGACAGTTTGTGATAAGTGATGAATGATCAAAAATACTTCAGTGGTCATGGTTGTGGGGACAGTAATACTTAAAGTAATCACTTTAGTATTAATATATTAATAAAAATAGATTTTAACAAACCTATCAAGGTAATCTACCCTCCTTATTTCTAGTTGAAAATTTTATACTTTCCATTTGGAGGTTTTTAGAAGTCTTAACTGCTTTCATTAGTTCGTTTGCTTTCTACTGTAGAATTCTAATGTTTGTGAATAACTATAAGAATTTCTTTTTGTGAAGAATTTCATATTTGGGGGCACCTTTTGGCTCAGTCTGTAAAGCATGTGATTCTTGATCTCAGAGTTGTGAATGAAAGCCCCACATTGGGTCTAGAGCTTACTTAAAAAATAAAAATAAAAGAATTTATTCAATCAACTCAACAACTTTGTGGAACAGGACTGACTTCCATATGAAGCCTACAAAAACTGTGTACCCCTTTTCCAGAACTTTGTGTATACCTTTTATTGAATATGCTAATTCAGTCAGTGAATTCGTGCATCTTTGGTTGATTCTTTTTCCTTTTGTTCCCACTTACTGACCATTTTACTACTTACACTTACCTGCACTTAGCATGTAAGGGAAGAGGAATAAAATTTAATTCATAGAGTAAGTTGAGAAAAATGATCAGTTGTTTAGGAGTAAGATTTTTCTTTTAAGATTTTATTTATTTAGAGAGAGCACATGCATGTGAATGGAAGGAGGCGCAGTGGGAGAGGAAGAGAAAGAATCTCTAGCAGACTCTCTGTTGTCTGTGGAGCCCCATATGGGGCTTGACCCCATAACCCTGAAATCTATTTTATTATTTTATTTTATTTTATTTTATTTTATTTTATTTTATTTTATTTATTTTATATTTTATTTATTTTATTTTATTTTATTTTATTTTATTTTATTTATTTATTTTATTTTATTTTATTTTATTTTATTTTATTTTATTTTAATTATTTTTTTAACCCTGAAATCTTAACTGAGCCAAAATTCAGGGTTGGATGCTTAACCAACTGAGCCAGCCAAGTGTCTCTACATTTTTTTTTTTTTTTTACATTTTTTTTTTTAATAATGTAAGTTAAAATCACAAATAGTGCTCAAATCTATTTTTAGTACTTAGGACCCTATTTATTTAGTTTTTTTTTTTTTTTTTTCTTTTAGTAAGGAGCCATTGTCTTCCTAACGTTTAACTCAGTATGGTTCTTCTGCCTGTACTTATGTTTTATATTTAGTGTCTCCTTTAAGATTAACTGTTGCAATTTATTTAAACAATTTTTCCCCAGGGTCTTATTTTTGTGGTAGATAGTAATGATCGTGAAAGAATTCAGGAGGGAGCTGAAGAACTGCAGAAAATGGTAAGAATATTTTTGAAATTTATCATTTCTAAGATGTGTTTTTCAGGGTGACAGTGGTGGTATTAGTGATTGGTACATCTTGCTGTGATTAGATTACACCAAATCAATTGTTTCACAGCTAGAAAGAACCTTGAGGAACTGTCATCACAGGTTCTTAAGAATGCATGTAAAACACACAGAAGAGTAGCTACTTATGTTGGAAGGAAGGCTAACCTTGTTTTTAGCATGCTCCAGGGGTGATATGTCTCTGATTGAGGATGTCTCCATTTATTTAATAGATAAGAAATCTGTAGTTTTAGAACTTCTGTGATCTAGGAATCTTAATTCAGATTCCTTGTTCCCAAGGTCATTGGGTTCAGTTTCCTTTATTTTGTACCTACAAAATACACACTTTGAGATATATCATAATAGTAGCTATGGTAAATAATTCCACCTGAAGGTAGTACCGTTTTGGTTGATGGTATTTTGGCTTTACCATGTATCAGATTATTTCCACATACAGTTGACCCTTGAGCAACATGGGGGTTTAGGAGTGCCGACTCATGGCCCACCCACCATGTGTGTACAGTTGAAAATCCACATAAAACTTTTTGAGTCCTCAAAAACTTCTGCTTTTTCTGGCTACAGTTTGGTGGTGGGAATATTGCCTCCTGAGGCCAAGCCTTCCTGTCCTAGGTGGCAGTTCTTCATGCCAGTTGTAATTGACTACAACCCAAATAGCAAGCAGTCATCAAGCCCTCCAACTCTGGAGTGGGAGGCAGGGAAGGTGGGCCAGCACAGGTCGCTGATGCCCAGGTGGTACATCCCACAGACCTCTTGACCCTGCTACTTAGACTGAGAGCACAGACAAAACAGTAACTCTTGGAATATAAATCAGTGGTTGATACAAATGAAAAAACTCCAGAACAAATCATGCAAAATAAGTGAATTGAAGCTAAAATTGAAGACCTGGAAAATGAAGTTGAAGAGTTGAAAATTGCTTTTGAAATGACAAAGGTTTCATTAGACAGGATGCAACTTTCAATTGCACTTCAAAAAAAACTGGAGTAAATTAACCCCAAGTGTGCTCATGGATAACATGAAACATGTTATTAAAGCTAAATTAATAATGAAATCACACCAGGAGTCTTGGGATTTGAAGGAAAAACTGCTTGATGATGGAAAGATGAGATTACTGAGACAAACTTTAGAATGTAAGGTTTTAGAAATACAGACTGAAAAGAGCAAACAGATGATTTGGACAATTCAGGCAAGATAAAGACCATACCACAAAACCTAAGTGGAGACTCCGTTTACTACAGTTACTCAATTATGTGTTCCAGAACCTCATTTTAGGGAGTAAAGCCAATTGGGCAGAGGATTTTGCCTTTAAGGAAACTGTTCTATGGCTTGACAAGAATCTCACCATGATCTAATAAGAATTCTATTTTGTCACTTTTTGTTTTGGTCTTTAATATGTCATTTAAATAGCAAATATCAAGTAAAATTCTTTTTAGTGTTATAGTTTTAGTATTGTAATACTACAATGTGCTTTAACACCATAACGTTATTTAAAATCTGATAAGTAAAGTGACTGGCATACTCTAAGAGAATCTGAAAATCTTAGTTTTAGAAGGGTTCCAAAAAGACACCTAATTGAGCTTTCCACTGAATATGGACATTTTTTCTACAACATTCCTGGCAGTCCCAACTCTCATTTGGAATACTTCTGTGCATTTGTCAGTCAACTAAAATACTAGAAAAATTAGAAGAGGATATCCACATCTTGAATTTTTTTTTCAACCATCAGTTGTATTTTATTGAAATAAATTTCATTTTAGATTTATCTCTTGCACAAAAAAGGCTTTAATGAATAGGGTTATTCTTGCCCTTCCCAATAACACTTGATGAACACATATTTTGAATGTTATATGAATTATATACTGTATTCTTACAATAAACTGGAGAAAAAATGTTAGTTAAGGAAGAGAAAATGCATTTACAGTAATGTACAGCAAAAAAAGTTCATGTATAAGTTGACCCACACACTTCAAACTCAGTGTTATTCAAGGGCCAACTGTATTTAATTGTGAAAATTTGAGGAACCTTGCTAGAGGTACCTTGTCATGCTTTCAAACTTGGATAGCCATAAAATGTTTACTGAAATGAAATCTTAATTCTCATTCATAGCCTCTAAAACTATATTGCAATTTGTAAAACCGTTGTGCCAGTATATGTGTAACTAAGTCATTGGTAGTTTGATGAGCTAAATAGCACCCCCTCTACTCTTTTCGTAAACAGCTTTATCGAGGTATAATTCACAGAACCATAAAGTTCACTCATTTAAAATATGTAAGTCATTGGTTTTTAGTATACAGAATTGTGCAGACATTACCACGATCTCATTTTAGAACATTTTCATTGACCCAAAAAGAAATTCTCTAGAACAATTGGTATTTATCCCCATTCTTTCCCCTACTCTGCCCCATACCCCCAGCCCTTAGGACTGCTAATTTACTTTATTTACATATGCCTATTCTAGGCATTCATGTAAATAGAATCCTACAATAGGTGGTTTTAAACTTTTTGTTACGTTTCACTTAGTATAAGTTTTCAGCATTTATCCATGTCCTATCATGTGTCAGTTCTCATTCCTATTAGCTTCTACTCTTGTATTTACTTTTTTTACTTATTATATTATTGCTTATTATTTACCCTTGTAATATTTATTATTATACTCTTGTATTTTTTCACGATACTGCCCAATCCTTGTGTTGTCCTACTCTTGTCTAGTCCAACTGGCTGGAAAGAAAAGTTCAAAAAAGAATCCTCTAAATACTTTTACTACTGAGTACCATAAGATTCTGCCATAAATACTTTATTTCCATATGTGTTTCTTGTTTTTTTGCCAATCCTGAGTCTCAATGAATGATCATGAAAGCTGAAATGAATGGTTTACCTTAATGGAGTATAGGATGATTGATTTGAAAAATAGTTTTGCTTTACTTGAAAGGCATATAGTTATTTGCTTGGGATTTAAAAATTGAAGGATGTGAGATTTAAGTGTGTCTGAAGTTTAGTGAAATTAGGTTGATGTTTAATAATGCATTGAATGTTGACTAAGTGGTATATATAGGAAGACAATGTTTTACCTAGTTAGTCACAGTTATTGAGTTCCAGTTTGTTAGTTAACATCTTAGCTTTTATTTCCAGCTTCAGGAAGATGAGTTGAGAGATGCAGTGTTGCTGCTTTTTGCGAACAAACAGGATTTGCCAAATGCTATGGCCATCAGTGAAATGACAGATAAATTAGGTCTTCAGTCTCTTCGTAACAGAACAGTAAGTATTTGGAGGTTCATATTAACCTTGATTATTAGAATTACTGCAGTTGTTTAAGCAGGTATTCACTTGAAGTACATACTAAGTAATTGTCCCTTTTGAACAGACAATGAGCACATCATTTTAAAAGAAATACAGTAATATACTCTTGTAGACATGAACCCTTTCAGGCTTTTATAAATGTGTGTTCAATTTCCAAACTATGTTAATATCATCTACTTTTTTTAAATTAAAAAAAAAAGTTTTTTTTAAAGATTTTATTTATTTATTCATGATAGCCACAGAGAGAGAGAGAGAGAGGCAGAGACACAGGCAGAGGGAGAAGCAGGCTCCATGCAGGGAGCCTGACGTGGCATTCGATCCCCGGTCTCCAGGATTGCGCCCTGGGCCAAAGGCAGGTGCCAAACTGCTGCGCCACCCAGGGATCCCCAAATTTTTAAAAATTTTTTTAAAGAGAGAGGTGGAGGGAGATCAAGAATCCCAAGCAGGCTCCATGGCCAGCACAGAGCCTGCCACCAGGCTTGATATCATGACCTGAGCCAAAAATCAAGAGTCAGACGCTTAACTGACTGAGCCACCCAGGCACCCCTCCTTTTTTTAACTTTTAATATTTATGCTTTAAGGATCCAAATGTTTAGATACCTTTATTTTTGTTAACTTTATCCTTAAAATATTTCGCATTGATAGATCTACTTTATGAGAATTGTATAATCTAAAGATTATTGATAATGTTAACTTTAATTTTATATCTTTTAAATAGCTCTGCAGCAAGTATTTTATAATTCAGTTTTCTTATTAAAACTGTAGTATTTTTGCAGCTGTATTTTAGATAATCCAGTTTTATATTGTTTACTTTTTAACATTAAAAGCTTTTGAACTATAGTTATGACATTAAACAAGTTTTCAACTTAAAATTAAAGGAAATACTATACTTACTCTCCATTAACTTGTTTTAGATCAGTGATTTAAATACTGGCAAAACACAATATACTGGTTTACATATAAAGATGATATCACAAACTATAGTGTGACTTGTATTTTACAATAGTTTTTCACTAAGTTGTCAACAAAGCAGATACTGTGCTATGGCAATAACTGTATATAGGCTGTTAGAGATGTCCCAGGCTGATTTAAACAAAATAAACTGTAAATGATACCAGTTTTCAGTGCTGTGAAGATAAGAATTTGTACCTTTTCCCAATGCTCGAGGATACTGAGTTGTTTGGTATTCAAATAATTGGCAACAGAGTTTACTTGTATTGACTTTGTACAATATTAAAACAAAGTCTTTATTATATGGCGGAATGAAACTGGTCAGTGAAGAAAAGTAATAAAAATAAACTGTCTCTTAAAAGTGATTAAATTGCTTTCTAGATCTTTTTTTTTTTTTTCCTAGATCTTTTTCTTGTTCTTTGTTAACATTTCATGGCATGAGATTCATTACCATTTTACCAAGAGTGAAACTTTTTGGAATGCATGAGATCAGAGTGCAGTTATCTGGAAAGCTTGCTCCTAATATCAGCAGCTCCTACTCATTTCAAAATTTTGCCTCCTGTACTCTGAACTTAGTAAAAGAGGGTTAAAAGGACCTGGTGGTACTTAATTAGTTACTAATCTTCCTATCAATGTTCTTTTCGGATTAAGGAGTAGCTTGTTGATTAAATCTAATGAGTGGGTAGGAGTAGCTTTAAATGTGACCGGAGTTTTGTGAGAAATGTGTATGAGAACATTTTCAATCAATACAGTTGTTGAGGTCATTAAATACAAAAGTAATTATTTGTGAGATGTTAACTTTATTTACTCCTTTATTCCTATAGTTTTAATATTAATTTTTTGTTTCTTTACATTTATGGTAACTGCTGACTATTACTGTCGGGCAGTTGGGGGAAATATTTAATTTTCTGATAAAGAAATTTTAAAGACGGGTTATATATAGTCTTCTGTTTTTTTTTTTTTTTTTTTTTATATAGTCTTCTGTTAATCAAGTATTTTCTTGTTCTTTCTTTACAGTGGTATGTTCAAGCCACTTGTGCTACACAAGGAACTGGTCTGTATGAGGGACTTGACTGGCTGTCAAATGAGCTTTCAAAACGTTAAATGAAACTGGATATCTAACCAAGGACACATTTGATAGAATTGGTCTAGGCTTGTTACAACAAAATTAGTTTGCATCTTGGTTATTAAACAGTATCTGGGACTGGTTTGGGCAGAATATTACAGCGTTTAAACTTATTTTGTTGCCAATTGTTTACCAAGTATAATATTGCTATTCAGCAATATGCTTGGTTTTAAAGAAATTCTCCTTGGGAAAAAAGTGTCCTCTTTTAATTTTACTTCCCTTAAGCCTAAATGCCTGGACATAGCTATTGTGACACCTTTAAATCCGTTTTGAATGTTTTTTGAGCCCACAAGAAATGATGTTTTAAAGTTATCCCCTTGCTACTTTACTGATACCTTTATCATTCCTGGGACAGTCTGCTGATTTAAAAAATGTAGCATTCCATTTGTATTTATTTTTCTCCCTTGCCAAAAAGATTTTCTAATACTGCTTGTACCAGCCAGGGAAATGCTCCAAAACACTATTCAGATCTCTTGCACTGAGGAACTTCTATTTTTTCTTCCCTTAATGAATCCTGGCTTTCATCAGCCAAGCTTACCTTAGTGTGGTTTGGATTTGATAGCTCATTAGTTCTGTGCTGGTTGCAAAGAGTTCATATTGAGATGATTTTTAATACCCAGCAGATTGTCTTCCTTTATATTGTATCTTTTTTATGTTGCATGTTGCTTTTTGGTATCAGCCTGACTCTTTGCCCAGTATATGATAGTTCAGCTGATGTTTTATTGTTTATTGGTGAACATATCTTCATTAAGAGTTTTTGGAAAACTCATCAAACTCAATAAGTTTTCTTCATAACCCATTTGGAATTATTCCTAATAAAATGATAAAAATGTATAATTGTATGTGTGCTTTTTGAGTCTTGGAGATGTTTGTTTGACATGGGTTTTCTTATTTAGCAAAGCTATTTTGCATACATTACAGTTTGTGAACAATAATGTACAGGTCTCAGTGAGTTTAATTTTTTTAATTAAGATTTTTTTTTTTACTAATTGTTTAAATTGGAAAGAAGGTATGGGTTGCTATCATGTGTATAACAGAGTGGGGAGCAATTTCAAAATTTTAGTTTCCTTTTAATAAAATAGAATTTGACACTGTACATTTCTAAACTCAGATCAAGAGTAAAAAGCTGTAATAAAATGAACTGCCCAAAAAGAATGTATGCATGTGTTTGTTTCACAAGTAATCAAAAAAAGGCAAGTGCTGTTTGCAGGCAGATTGCAGACTGTTAGTGGTGCGGCTCTCCTACGTAGGGGAGTTCACAAGCATAAGCACTTTTCATTTGAGTTCCACGTATATCAGAATTTCTGCAGAGAGCTGCCTGTAAATAATTCTTTGTTTTAAAGGCAATACAGGGGATCCCTGGGTGGTTCAGCGGTTTAGTGCCTGCCTTCGGCCCAGGGCGTGATCCTGGAGTCCCAGGATTGAGTCCTACATCAGGCTCCCTGCATGGAGCCTGCTTCTCCCTCTGCCTGTGTCTCTGTCTCTCTATCTCTCATGAATAAATAAATAAAATCTTAAAATAAGGCAATGCAGGTATATATACTTCATTAACTATATCTATTAAGGTATTAAGGACTCATCTTGGGAACCTTACAAGTAACTAAGTTTTTGTCTATAATGCTTTATGTATCTTACAAACCTTTTAAAATCTTAGTGGCTTGTATAACTTCATGTAAATTTTGGATTGAAATTTTATTTTCAAGCCAAAAATATGCTAGTAAAATAATACAGAGTTTTGAATCATAAGATATTGGATCAAGTGAAAAGAGATTAGGATTAAGTAGTTGATGATTGTCTTGCAGGTTACTGGGGAAAAGTGTGTGGGTCACTTGATGTTAAGTGCAACTTCCCTAGCCCACCAGATGAATTCTTCCTTCTGTCTGACTAAGTAAGGTATCATTTCTGGTTGGATAAAACTAAGAAATGATATGTGTGTAGTTTTATGGAGTTTAACTTGGAGGTATTAAACTTCCAGTGGGTTCATTGTTACCATAATTAAATTACCACTGTACTAATTTTAAAAACTGAAGTAAGTCCAGAATGCTTTCACAGACTCTGAAAAAGGAGTAAAGAGAACCCATGTAATCTTATTCGTGATGTAAAGCAACTCTTACTATCAATGTTGGAAATGACTGCACTAAGAAACTATAAAATTGCCTAATTTTCACCAAGTGGGTTAGATTTGCAAGATTACCTTTGTTTTATTTTAAAGAAAAAATTAACTTGGTAACTTGGCATGTTTTTTACCCCAATAAATTACTTTTTTGGGGCCCCTGGGTGGCTCAATTAAGCTTCTGCCTTTCAGGTCATGATCCCAGAGTCCTAGGATGGGGAAGGGGTACATGCCAGACTCCCTGCTCAGTCAGGAGTCTGTTTTTCCCTCTGCCCCACCTGTTCTCGTGCTTCCTCTTGCATGCATGCCCTAGCAGGGGAGGGGTCAGCTGGTAGGGCTGGGGGCACCTAGTGGCGTCGGGGCACACACCATATGGTGTCAAGTAAATAAATAAAACCTTAAAAAAATTACATAATAGATTTTAAAGGCAAATTGAGAAATTCTCCCCCCCCTTAAAAAAAAAGTAAATTCTTTGGGAAAAAGTATAAGAGATAACCCCGATAATGCCTTTCCCTGTGTTTTAACATTCTTTGCAAACAATGTGAACTTAGAGAATCACTATCACTGTTCTAACTTACTCACATGCTCAGAACTCTTAGGAAATACTTGACGCCATCAAGATTCAATGCTTACTGTTCACATAAATATTAACCTTAGTGTTGTCAATCAATAAGAGGTCTCTGTGACCTCCCCTATTATACAGAACAGTTGATTATATCCCTAGATGAAAAAGTATTCTGTCAAATAATTGTTAAGTATGTCACTAGAGAAACTGAAGAATAATTGTGGTTCTCTTAAAGGCTGATGAGCAGCAGCATTGGAGTTGAGGATAGATGCATTATCTGTTTTCTGTCCTTCGAACCATAGCTTTTTTGAGGGTGGAGTGGGCATAATACACCCATTGTTTTTTGTCCAACTCATTGAGTTGCTTTCCTGTGATGTAGTATCTTGGTATTTTGCTACAGGTTTGTGTTTACATGATTTTCCCCCCTCATCTTATGTATTCTTTTTTTTTTTTTTTTAAGATTTTATTTATTCATGAGAGACACAGAGAGGCAGAGACACAGGCAGAGGGAGAAGCAGGCTCCATGCAGGGAGCCCGATGTGGGACTTGATTCTGGGTCTCCAGGGTCATGCCCTGGGCTGAAGGCAGGCACTCAATCGCTGAGCCACCCAGGTGTCCCAATCTTCCGTATTCTTAATTGAAAATACAAATAAAATGTTTTAATTTTCCAGAGTATTCATGTCTTGTTCATTGAGATGTCCAGTTTTCTTTAGCATATGTACAAAATCTCATATAGTAATAATCATTTATTTATTGGAGTGAGACTTTTTTTTTTTTTTTTTTAGGAGTGCCTGAGTGGCACAGTCGATAAACCATCCGACTCTTGGTCTTGGTTCTGGTCATGATCTCCAGGTTGTGAGATCAAGCCCTGTATCAGGCTCTGCCCTCAGTGTGGAGTCTCCTTGGGTTTCTCTCTTCCTCTGCTCCCCCCAGCCACCCCCCCAGCTCTCTCTCAAATGAATAAAATCTTTAAGAAATAATATTTTAAGTAATCTCTACACCTGACATGGTGCTTGAACTCCTAGCCCTGAGATTAAGAGTCATATGTTCTATCTACTGAGCCAGTCAGTTGCCACTGGGGTCAGACTTTGATTATTTCAAAGTCCATGAAATCTATAGGGATGTCCCCTCTTTCTGATATTAGTAATTTGTGTCTTTTTTTTTTCTTAGTCTGGCTAGAGGCTTATCCATTTTACCTTTTCAGAGAATCAGCTTTTGGTTTGATTGATTTTCTCTGTTGAATTCTTTTTTTTTTCATTGATACCTGCTGATTTTTATTCTACTTTTGATTTAATTGGCTCTTAGTTTTCTACTTTCCTTTTTTTTTTTTTAAATTTTATTTATTTATGATAGGCACACAGTGAGAGAGAGAGAAGCAGAGACATAGGCAGAGGGAGAAGCAGGCTCCATGCACCGGGAGCCCGACGTGGGATTCGATCCCGGGTCTCCAGGATCGCGCCCCGGGCCAAAGGCAGGCGCCAAACCGCTGCGCCACCCAGGGATCCCAGTTTTCTACTTTCCTAAGGTGGAAGCTTAGATGATTGATTTTAGTTTTTTTCTAATGTATGAATTAAATTTTCTGCTAAGCCCTTCTTTACCTCCCACAAATTTTGATGTTTTTATTTTATTGTAGTTCAAAAAATCCTCTAAGATTTCTTCTTTGACTCATGCATTATTTAAAGTGTGCAAAGTAGGGATTTTCCAGCTGTTTTTTTTTTTTGGGGGGGGGGGTATTTCTTTTTTTTTTTTTCTTTTTTTTTTTTTTTAAGAATTTTATTTTATTTTATTTATGATAGTCACAGAGAGAGAGAGAGAGAGGCAGAGACACAGGCAGAGGGAGGAGAAGCAGGCTCCATGCACCGGGAGCCCGACGTGGGATTCGATCCCGGGTCTCCAGGATCGCGCCCTGGGCCAAAGGCAGGCGCCAAACCGCTGCGCCACCCAGGGATCCCGGGGGGGGTATTTCTTGTAGGGATTTTCTTTTTTTCTTTTTTTTTTTTAATTTTTATTTATTTATGATAGAGAGAGAGAGGCAGAGACACAGACAGAGGGAGAAGCAGGCTCCATGCACCGGGAGCCCGACGTGGGATTCGATCCCGGGTCTCCAGGATCGCGCCCTGGGCCAAAGGCAGGCGCCAAACCGCTGCGCTACCCAGGGATCCCTCTTGTAGGGATTTTCTAGCTGTTTTTTTGTTTTTTTATTTCTTGTATAATTTCATTATGGCCTGAATGCAGACACCAAAATTTCTCTTTTAAGTTTGTTCAGGTGTATTTTATAGCCACAAAAGTCTTGGTGAATGTTCCATGTGAGCTTGAAAAGAATGTATTCTACTGGAATATTACTGGATGAAGTAATAATCTATAGATGTCAGTTAAATCCATTAGATTGTTCATGTTGGTTTCAGCTACTTACTGATTTTCTGCTTACTAGATCAGTCACAGAGACATCTTGGACTCAGATTTCTCCTTAATTCCATCAGTTTTTGTCTCACCTTACATAGTTTGACACTGTTAGGTGTATACATGTTAACAATTGTCCTGTAGAACTGACCCTTTTATCATTTATCTTTATCCCTGACAATTTTCCTTGTTTTGAAGTCTATCTGAAGTTAATATAGCTATTTCTGCTTTCTTTTGATGAGTGTTAGCCTGGGGTATCTTCATTTACTTTTTTTCTTTTTTGAGACTTTGTTTTAGAGCAATTTTAGATTTACAGGAAAGTTGACAAGGGAATATAGCCTGTACCCCCATGCATGCACCCCCCTCACTAACATTCTCCACTAGAGTGATACATCTGTTTCATCTGATGAACCTATATTGACATAGAATCACCCCAAATCCAAGTTTACATCAGGGTTTATTCTTGGTGGTGTACTTTTTTGGGATTTGGACAAATGTAAAATATCTATCCATTGTTACAGTATATAGAGTATTTTTACTTCCTTAGACATTCTCTGTGTTCCATCTCTTCATCCCTCCCTCACTCCCAACTCCTAGCAGCCACTGATCTTTCCATAACCTCTGTGGTTTTGCCTTTTTCATATTATATGGTTGGAATACAAGATGTAGCCTTTTCAGATTGGCTTCTTTTACTTAATACGCATTTAAGTTTCTTCCATGTCTTTTAATAGTTTCTATACCATAGCTTATCTATCTCCTGTAGGACTCAGTAGGCTGGGCCCAAGTTTTGGCAGTTATGAATAAAGCTGCTACGAACACTGTGTGCACAGACTCCTATGGGTATTTAATTCCTATGGGTAAGTACCAAGAGGCATGATTGTCAGATTGTATGTTGTGTTTAGTCTTTTAAGAAACCACCATACCTCTTGGTGTCTCCACCAGTAATGTATGGGAGCTCCTGTTGCTGCAGTTCCATCCTGACCAGCGTTTGGTGTCAGTATTCCAGATTGGACCATTCTAATAAATGTGTAGTGGTATCTCATTTTAATTTCGATTTCCTTGATGACATAAAATGTGGCACATCTTTTCATTCGCTTATTTGCCATCTCTATATCTTTGGTGAGGTTGAGATCTATGGCCCATTTCTTTGGTTGGGTTTGCTCATTGGATTTTAAGAGTTCTTTGTATATTTTGGATATAGTCCTTTATCAGATGTGTCTTTTGCAAGCATTTTTTTTTTCCACTCTGGTTTGTCTTCTCATACTCTTGATAACTTAACTTATAACCTATGTATGTCTTTATTTTACACTTCTTGTAGGCAGCATATATTTGGTCTTGTTTTTGGATCTACCTGACAATCTGTATGATAATCGGTACATTTAGATAATTGGCATTTACAGTGATTATTGACCTAGCTGGATTAATATCTATCATATTTGTGATTTTTCTAATGGTTGCCCTTGTTCTTTGTTTACAATTTTGCCTTCCTATTTTTGCCTTCCACTTTTTTTTCTGCGTTTTAGTGGGGTTTTAATTGAGCTTTTTTTTTTTTAAAAGATTTTATTTCTTCATGAGGGAGAGAGAAGCAGAGATACAGGCAGAGGGAGAAGCAGTATATGTCTTCTCATCTCAGTTATACTATTTTTATTAAAAAAAAAAAACAACCACCATTTTTTAGTGGATACCCTAGATTTTGTGATATATATATACAACTATTCCAAGTCCACCTTCAAATAATAATAATATGTCTTTCATGGGTAGTGTGGAGTACCTTACAACAAAATAATCATCATTCTTCCTTCCAATCCTTCACATTATTGCAGTCACTTATTTCACTTATCCATAAGCACATAAATAAACATACATAGTCAAACACAGTGCTGCTGCTGTTCTTTTGAACAGACTTGTCTCTTAGATCAATTAATAAGCAAAGATTTTTTTAATACGTTCACTTACTCCTTTGATACTGTTTCTCTATATAAATCAAGATTCTGATGTATCATTTTCTTCCTCTTATCTAAAGAGTTTAACATTTTTTGCAAGGACAGTTATACTGGCAACAAATTCCCTCTTTTGTTTTTCCAGGAAAAAAAAAAGCTTTATTTGGGCTGAGAGCTGGAGAATGAGAAGGCCCTGAGCCAGCCTACTGAGCTAAGAAGTGAGATTAGATTCCAAACCGGCAGGTAGAGCTTATGAACCAAATGGACTCCACCTCCCAGCAGGCTTACAGTTAGTACAATCGATAGAGGCTGGTGGGAAATCTATTTGCCACTAAATCACCAAAGTATGCCAGCCACCATTACAAAATGGCAGTTTCTTTTCTTCCATAATTAAATTTCCACAACCCCTCCCAACTACAAGTATTACAAAAGAAAGTTTTAAAAAAATCTAATTTTACAGATCTTAAACTCATCTTCAGCATTTAGCTCAAAGGTCTCATCAGCCTCAAAAAAATAGTTCTCCTGGTAAGCTCATCAACTAAAAGGTCTTTCCAAGTAGTTAGAAGATGGTCTTTGCTAGCCTATGGCAATTCTTTGGCCCATTTTCCCTAGCCAGTTAGGGCTGAACAGCAGAGTAAGGCTCGGGGGGGGGGGGGGGGGGGGTGAGGGAGAAGGGGCACAAGGGCTAATTTTCCCCCATACAAGATGCCATTTGAAGCTTGATGGGAGACCAGAACTGGAGAGGCTTGAGGGAAGGGTCCAGACCCTGTATTCAGTCAGAGTCACTGCTGGAAGAGGAGGAGGAGGAGGAGGAATGCTTGCCATGCTTGTGGTGTTTGTGCGTCTTTTTATGAGCTTTCTTCATTTTCTTCCGCATCTTCTTGTCCATCACCATTCCCGGTCCTCCCATGCCAGGTGCCAGGAACAGGTGGTGGGTAGGGAGGTGGGTAGGGACCCGTGGGTTGGCATCCAGGGTACCCTGGTTGTGGCGCAGGATAAGGGGGCCCGCCAGGGGCGAAAAGCTGGATTCCCCTGGGGAGCCCCTGGGGGAGTTGGATAGGGGCCCGGGGGGTAGGCGGGATTCACAGGTGGCGGATGGGCAGGATTGGCACCTCCAGGGTACCCGACGTTAGGGGGATATGGATGCGGCCCTGGCTGTCCGGCATTGGGATTCCACATGTTGGGGGCTTCCCTGCAGCCTTTACACCACCTCCCGGGCTGGACTCATCCCCGGCTCTCACTTCTCAATTTTTGTTTTGAGAGTGTTTCTCCCTCACTTTTGAAAGATAATTTTGCAGAGTGCAGAATTTTAGGTTTGGTGGGATTTTTTTTCTTCAACATTTTAAATATTTCACTCCACTCTTCTTGCTTGCATGGTTTCAAGTCAGATGTAGCTCTTATAAGGTGTTTTCTTTTTCTTCTGTCTTCTTTTAGGATTTTTTCATCTTTTTTTGTAATTTGAAAACAATAGGTATAGATGTAGGGTTTGGGGCATTTCTCCTGCTTGGTGTTATCTGCATTTCCTGGATATGTGGTTTAGCACCTGCCATTAGGTTGAAATTCTCAGTCTTTATTGTTTCCAATATTTGTTTGTCTTCGTTATTCCCATTGTGTGTATGTTATACCTTTTGTTGTTGTCCCACAGTTCTTGGGTATTGTTTTTCTGTTTTGGTTTTGACCCCTTCTCCAGTCTTTTTCCCCCCTTCCTTTGCTTTTTAAGTTTTGGAGGTTTCTGTTGCAATATCCTCACACGCAAGAGATTCTTTCCTTAGCCATATCCAGTCTATTAACTAACCCGCCAAAGGCATTCTTCATTGTCACAATTTTTTTAAATCTCTGGCATTTACTTTTGATTTTCTTAGAATTCATCTCTACTAACATTGCCTATCTGCTCTTTATATTGTCTTCTTTATCCATCAGAGCCCTTACCATATCACAGTTTTAAATTCCCAGTCCAATAATTCTATCATCCCTGCCACATCTGAGTCTGGTTCCAATGCCTGCTCTCTCATCAAACTGGTTTTTGCTATGTATGTATGTATGTATGTATGTATGTATGTATGTATGTATGTAAGTATGTATGTATATTTAATCTGTTTATCTAAGTATATGTTTATTAAGTTCACTTCTAAGCCCAAAATGGGCTTAACTCATGACCCTGGGATCAAGAGTCACATGCTCTACCGACTGAGCCAGCCAGACACCCCTGTATTCTGCCTTTTAGTGTGTCTTCCTTCTTTTTCTTTCTTTCTTTCTTTCTCTTTCTTTCTTTCTTTCTTTCTTTCTTTCTTTCTTTCTTCCTTCCTTCCTTCCTTCCTTCCTTCCTTTTTTCTTTCTTTTTCATTGCTGATGAAAAGGTAAAAGGAACATGATGTACAGGTAAAAGGAACTGCTACAAATAGGCCTTCAGTAATGTCATGGTAAGGTGTGGGAGTTGGGGAAACTTTTTATAGTCTTAGGATTAGGTCTCAGTATTTTACTGAGACTCATGTCTCAGTACTGACTGAACTATAAACTTCACATGTACTTCTCAATTTTTTTCTCCCCCTTAGGTGGAATAGGATGCCTAAAGTGGGCTGGAGTTAAGTATTTCTCTCCCCCCATCCGCCGCACCCAGGTCAGTTAGGCTCTGATAAAACCCTCGTATGAGTTAGGTCCTGGTTACTTTTTTGAGAGCAGGCCTTGCTAAAAACAGGGTGCTCTGGCATATTTCTAAGTCATTTCTTTTCCCCTTCCTCTACTGGAAGCATGAAATTTTTCTTCAGTATTCACAGTGAAAAGCTGGTAGAGGTCCAGGAGGTAAAACTCACAAATGTGTGGGGGCCTTTGGAGTTTTACTCGGTTGGCCATACCGAGTCTCTAGCAATTCCTCAGTTACGGTTCAAGTGTCCCTACCCTGGCACTGATTCCCACAGAGATTTTTGTTCTGCAGGTTGTGATTCTCTGTATTCATCTGTTGGGCTCCAATCTGGGGGGCACCAGTTTGCCCTGTGACATTTCTCTTATGGACCTAAGAAAAGTTGTTGATTTTTTTTTTTTAAGTTGTTGATTTTTCAGTGTGTTTGGTTTTTGACATCTCATTCAGACAGAGTGGCAACTTCCAAGCTTACTTACATGCATGCTGGACCAGAAACCAGGAAGTTTTATCTAGCACATCTGGTTTCTGGTCCAGCATGCATGTAAGCTAGATGAAACTTCCTTAAATGTAGAAGTTCTCACTCTTGGTATTGAGGTAAAAGTGACTTTTGACTTATTAGAAACAAGTGCTTGTTGGTAGCATGTTGGATGTTTCAATAATGTAAATGTTAACTAATATTTACTAACTTTGGTAGAATTTATATGAGAACTTAGATTGAGTTATAAAGAGCAAATAGTTGCTATATCTGTCAAATACATTATCTGAAGATCTGGTATAGGGAGAAAGTAATGAAACAGTTCTAGAATCTGATTACCTATTCAGATGGTTGAATTCTGAGAAAATGACTAGAAATAATCTACTACCAGTCTTTTCCAAGATCAGTAGAGTTAGTGTTGAGATAGTATTGGCGCAACAAAATCTCTTCCGAAATGACATTTATTTATGTTGCCAGCTTAGTTATTTTTAGGAAAATCATAGGAATGAAATAATAGTCTTAATGTGTAATATCATTCAGACAATTAGGTATTTTACATTAAAGGCAATTTAATATAAACATGGAGTTGATCAGGACTTGGTTCTAAAATTTACTCCTGAGAATTAAGCCCAGCATATTCTTAAATTTCTTCTTCTAGCATATATGTCATGACATTGTATTCAGTGTGCCTAACTTAAAGGAAGTTACCATTACTGGAAGGTTACTTGGCTACTTTTGTTTCTGTCTTAAAAATATCCCTTTATCCCTATTTCCACAAGCCAGGTAAAAAAAAGTTTAAGTGGCTACATTCTAGCAACAAAAGTTCTGAGAAATCAATAGCAAAAGTAATAATCTGGATTCAGGTAAAGAATACTTAAGGTAGGGATGCCTGGGTGGCTCAGTCAGGTAAGCTTCCGACTCTTGATTTTGGCTCAGGTCATGGTCTGAAGGCTGTGAGATGGAGCCCTGACTCAGGCTCCATGCTGGACAGAGAGCCTCCTTAAAATTCTCTCGCCCTCTCACCCTCTCCTTCCCCGAGCCCTCCCTCTCTTAAAAAAATTTTAATTAAGGCAGCTGTACTAGTTAGTGAGTAGACACTTGAGAGGTACTTTGTGTTTTAAAAAGTAGTGGAGGGGCAGCCCAGGTGACTCAGCGGTTTAGGGCTGCCTTCAGCCCAGGGCCTGATCCTGGAGACCTGGATCGAGTCCCACATCGGGCTCCCTGCATGAAGCCTGCTTCTCCTTCTGCCTGTGTCTCTGCCTCTCTCTCTCTCTCTCATGAATAAATAAAGTTTTAAAATAAAATAAAATAAAAAGCAGTGGAGTCAGGTGTCTTCCTGACCTTGTCAGAGCTTTCCAATTGTTTTCATGGTGTACTTTCAATTATATTGGGCATTTAAGCATTCACCTGGTGTTTGGGGACTAGTTGGTGTTTGGGGACTTAGCACTGCCATCTGCAGGCAGGAAGTTGGCTCTCAGGAACTGACCAATTCTTTGGTGGCAGTGGCTCTTTCCTGGGGACTGGGTTGAGTGCCATTCAAGTAACAGATGTATATATCACAGACTGCACAGTTTATCCCCTGCCTCACCTTGAAGAGGTGAGGAATGATGATTTTTGAAAGGAAAGGGAGGGAAGGGTTGCCCAACAAAAAGGCAATGCAATTTTTAAAATGGGCTCCAAAGATATACAAATGGCCAATAAGCACATAAAAAATGCTCAACATCATTAGCCATCAGGTAAATGCAAATCAAAACCAGAGTAAGATGCCACTTTAAGATAGTTGTAATAAAAAAAAAAAAAAGGTGTTGTTAGGGTGTGGAGAAATTGGAACCCCCATACATTGCCAGTGGGAATGCAAAATTGTGCAATTACTTTGGGTAACAGCCTGGCAGTTCCTCAAAAGATTAATTTCCATATGATCCAGCAATTCCATTCCTAGATACATGCCCAAGAGAAATGAAAACATGTACACTCAAAAACTTGTATACAAATGTACAGCATTATCCAGAGAGGCCAAAAAGTGGAAGTAATCCCAATATCCATGTGTATCAACTGATAAATGGATAAATTAAATGTGGTATGTCCATACAATGGAATATTATCATAAAAAGGAATGAAGTATTGATACTACAACATGGAAGAACCTTAGCAGCATACTAAGTGAAATAGGCTGGTCACAAAAGCTGGTTATAATTGTATGATTCCATATATATGAAATGTCCAAAATAGGCAAATCCATAGAGGCAAAAAGTAGGTAAGTGGTTGGGAAGAGCTGAGGAGAAGGGGGAGTGGGGAGTGGCTGGTAATGAGTATGGAGTTTGTTTCTGATGACAATTTTTGATGATTTCACATGCAGTGACAAAAACTCTTAGAGCAAAAAATAATAAAGATCAATTTTGGATTGAAGAACCAAAGAATTGTGAGATTCTTTCCTTTAGGATGAAGAAAAATGACACAAGCCAGACTGCAAAAAGGCAGATTTTTTTTAAGGGATGTAATAAAAGGACATGAAAGAGGTAATATAATTCAATTACTTAGAATACTTAAAAATTCTACAGCTTCAGCAGAAATACTTTTCTTTGGTTTAAGATATTCAGAACACTATACTTAACCCAGCTTTTCTGAGAAAGGCCAGCTTTATTTCTAAATGCTTTCATCTCTGGATACAGCATTTCTCCAAACTATTCTACAGGGGAAAGAGAGATTAAATGTAATACTCTTTTAAAGTATTGTTCATCCAATATAAGAATGCCAAACGAAGCCTGTCCAATTCCCTACTGAACCATTTTCAGTTTCAAGAACGGAAATAAGAGGAAACCAAAAATGTAAACTAGGAATACTTCAAATACAGTAAGAAGATGAACAGCAACAATCTAGGATAACAGCATTAAAATGAGTACTGGGCCAAATGGATTGCATTATATAAACTCTTTGACATAAAATTAACATGAAACAGAAAATGGAGAGGAATGATTGTTTTTAGTGAAGTTTCTCAAGGAAATTGAAGATTATGAGTAACAACCTAAGTCTGACAACATGAACATGGATTTTAACAGCTGAGAGAGCTTGTTATAGAAGCATGAATCCAGCTGGTAGGTTATATTGAAGGTGGCATCAGGAGTTGAACTAAAAGATTTAGCATTTTTTTAAAAAAAGATTTTATTTATTCATGAGAGACACACAGAGGGGGGAGAGAGAGAGAGAGAGAGAGAGAGAGAGAGAGAGAGAGAGAGGCAGAGACAGGCAGAGGGAGAAGCAGGCTCCATGCACGAAGCCCGATGTGGGACTCGATCCTGGGACTCCGGCCGGGATCATGCCCTGAGCCGAAGGCAGATACTCAACCACTGAGCCACCCAGGCTACCCTAGGCCCACATTTTTAAAGTGACCTTTTTTTGTTTGTTTCTTTAGGCTATTTAAACTTTCTAATTATTTACACACCAGGACGTTTGTAAATCCCCCCCCCCCCCCCCAAATCTCTTTCAAAGAAGCAATGAGACTGACCTTTGCAATTTGACAAGCTTGTAAGATTAAGTAGGATTTGCTGAAGATGAGCTCTCTGGAAAAAATAGGAGTTGGGTAATCCATTGTCAATAATCTAGTTCATGACTGCAACAATATAATTAGACTAAACAAGATAAAAATGTATTGGTAGAGGACCACACTCACTTGGATGACTATAATCCAAAACACTGAGGATATGGAGAAACGTACTCTTACATCACTGGTGGGAATGTAAAATGGTGTAGCCACTGTGGAAAACATTTTGGCAGTTTCTCGAAAGATATATAACCAAAGATATATATCCTATATATAATCTCGAAGATATATATATATATAGTTGAAAACAGGTGCCCAAACAAAAACTTGTACATGAATGTTCGTAGGAGCATTATTCATAAGTCAAAATGTGGAAACAACCCAAACGTCCATTTGGATAAACAAAATGGGTAGAATATATTCAGCCATACAAAGGAATGAAGTACTGATACTTAAAACATGGAAGAGTTTTAAAAACATTAAGGTAATTAAAGGCAAGCCAGTCTCAAAAGGCTGAAATATCCAAAATAAAGAAATCCATTGAGGCAGAAAGCACATTAGTAGTTGCCAGTGTCTGGAGGGGAGGAGGAAATAAGGCATGGCTACTTAATGGGTCAGAATTTCTTTTTGGGGTGATGCAAATGTTTTGGAAATAGGGATAATGGTTGCCCAACGCTGTGAATGTACTAAATGCACTGGAATCATACATCTTAAAACGGTTAATCTTATGTGAATTTCACTACAATTTAAAAAAATATTTTGGTGTTATCTCAAAAGTCTTATTGTTCTCAAGTTAGTGCTAAAAAAATCACCCAATATGGTCTAGTACCTTCAATGCTAAAGCATGTGTTTTCTCATTTAGTGGGACCACATAATTTGATTACCCAAATCAGTTAAAACATCTTAAAATTGTTTCGTTCCCTAAATGAAATCTAGGTGTTTCCTTCTAGTACTAGAGTAAAATACAAAAACTTTCAAAATATTTAAATGTTTTTGAATTATGATTAGAGAATTAGTGTTGGCTATAATTTAAGAGGAAAGATTTTCCCTATTTGTGTTGTCATGTGGATTTTATGATAAACTAGTAATGCAGATCTTTAACTTGCATTAATACGGATTTTGGTTTCCCCTCAAACCAGGTTGTAAAGAAGCTCTGCCTATGTTTCAGTTTGAGAATAGGAAATCTAATGGTGTCACCCTCCACCAGGAAGATCTTCCTATGATGTTCTTTGGACCCTCTCCCTTGTACTATTTCTCAGATACATCTCCAAACTGAAACCACCACACCATTCTGATAATCAGGCCTTAGTTCTCTCAGAAAAGTCACCACCCACTGAAATACTTGGAAATTTGAATTTTGATATTCAGAATTTTAAAGAACATCACCTTACAGCCAGAAATGATTTTTTTGCTAATAATTTATGAACTACCAGAGCATACCTGCAGTGGATACTATTGAAGAGTTCATTTAACAGGACAGTGTTCTATATAATAGCCTTTTAAAATCAATAACATGACATTTTGCAATGTTAATTCCTAAGGCAAAAACTTGTGACATCATAAAATGGGTTCACCAGAGAAAGAGGTCCTACACTTTCCACACTTTATTAAATGCATTTAAAAATCCAAATGTAAAAGAAAAGTTCAATCACAAAGATGGCTTTAAGCACATAAACATTTCCGAATAACATTTCATTCTAACTCATGAATACAAGGTAATTCTGGTATCCTATTTGTTCAATTTTCTTAGTGTTCCCCACCTTTAGACTCCAATTATACTAATATTTCTGTATACTGGAGATATGATCAGAGTATATGGCAAATCACAATATCCTACACATTGTACTATTCTGAAGTGCTGGTATATAATCTGATCATACTGCTTAGTTAGTAAATATAAAATTTAAAGATTCAGGACATGGAATGCTTAATGTGAGTAGTTCTTCTGACCGAGTTCAATCTAGTTAGCCATAGTGCTAATACAGAATCCGAAGGTTTTCCTTATGGGTATGAGTATGTTACACTTTCTTCTTTCAAAATGTTTCTCAACTTTTTGCTTTTACAAACTTTGTTTTTTCTCAAGTTATTTTAAGGTCCTGTCAACATGTTTGAAAGCAGACCAAAAACACATTTTAAAAAGGAAGAAAATATGTATTTTGCAAAAGAATGAAGATTCTGGCTTTGATATATTCATGTATTTGTAAACTGATGTTAAATAAAATGCTCTCAAAAATGTTATTTAGGAAGGCACAATTCGGTAGCATCAATTTTTCATTTATAGCTTTTTCTAAATAAGATCCCAAGAAACTGCCACTTTTAATTTTTCCCTTCCAGTATTTTAAGTACTTCAAGGTTCAAACTGAACTAAGTAAAACTCATTTTCAAACTTGCTAAGAGTTAACAATACATTGGATAGTGAATGGAATATGAAATACAGCCTACTTTATCAAAAAGACAAAAGTTATTATGGTACTGGGTTTAGAGATTAGTAAAGAATTTGGGACAAAAGCTCTCATGACTGGAAAATTAGAACTCTTCTTCATGTAGATGGGCTTTTAATATCTAAGCTATAGAAACTAAATGCCGAAATATGAGATGAAACTAAATGCAGAAATATGAGATATTATAGTTATCCTGAACATCAAAAAGTAACAGCTAAAACATTACAAATTAGGTATGGTATTAATTGAGTTAGAAGAGCCGTTACCACCCTAGGCTAGAAACTAATCAGTAAAACTGTAATTTCTAATTTTAAAGTCTGGCTTCATATTTAAATTCTTTTTACAGTATATAAATTATATATACAATATTTTCCTATAACTCAAATTATAATGCTCAAGTCTATGAAAAAGTTTATTTCAGAAATGCTCAAAAGCCCCACAACTTTCTCCTTTTTATAAAAACCAACAATTTCAAAAATACTTCCAACACAGAAATGCTCAATGGTTCACCCAAAATGTCAAGCCCCATCAGTAGGCAGTTTCACATAAAGTAATCTATTATGCTGTCCTCTGGAATATCATATGGTCAAATACCCTATTGATTTATGAACATCTTTCATGGGCAAGATTAAAGAAAACGGGATCAGGTTGATTATGTTGCTATTTACTTTGAATACTAAATTGTGCTTGCATCCTAAAAGTTCAAATGAGCTACAGTTAAAGAATACAAATGTCCATTTGTACCATACACTAAGGAGTAAAATCCTAAAAATAACAATGAAAATGGCTTATGAAAAAGTAAAGATGAGAAGCAGTAACAATTGGTGATGGCATATTTTAATTGTTAAAGCTCTAAAGTTGCATTAAATTGCTAACCAAGTTGAGGTAGAGGTAGACTCTAATGTTACTCCTTTCATGTGTTAGACACTGGCTTCTCACTTTAACTGGTATGCATTTCCCCCTAATTATATAAACATGATTTGATTTGAAATGTGCTATGATAGAAAAATTAAAGGATCATTCAAATTTTTTTTACAAAATTCTGAACTCCTAGCTAAAAAAAAAGGTACTTATAAAAAAATGTACATAATTCAATGTTCTTCCTGGGAATTATAAATATATTTGTTTTTCCTTCAAACACAGGAAAAAAGGAAAAGTGGAAAAACTGCAAATATTATCAACAGTTGTGTAATGAAGACACTAGAACTAGAATACCATTTTGCCTTGGTGTCAGTCTAGTTTTCCTCTTTGAAGGTTACACATAGTTCTGATTCATATTAAATTCCTATTAAAGCAGACTTAAATTACATTAAACAAATCTATTTCCATTTTAAATCACATACAAGTGCTATGTGATCAGAGGGGTGAGAAACACTAGGTAAGGCCTGGTGGGTGGTAACTTCTTCATGACTAGGTAACGGAATCACCTGTTCCACTTCTAGAGCATTTAAGTCAATGAAAATGTAATCCAGGCATCCATGAAAACCACCAACATAATTTGTGTAAGCAGGTTCCCCACAAGCACTTTTCAGTTTGAAGAAATGGGAAAGGGACATATTGCACCGTTCCTCCTCCCCATTGGAAGCCCAGTCTTCGTGATCCTCTGGAATGCTGCCATTGACAACAAAATGATACATTCCTGTCGATGGGGTACTATTAAAGTCTCCACAAAATATAACTGGTATGCCAGGATACAGGTCACATGAGACATGTCGAATGTGAGCCAAGGCTACTGCCATTTGAATGAGACGAATGTACCCACCTGTGAATACAGAAAACACTAATGTTAAGAACTTTTAAATGACCAGTTACCATGATATATAGCATATCTAAAAGTCGCTAAAGGAGTAGATATTAAGTTATAACAAGAGGGATGGCTGGGTGGCTCAGTGGTTCAGCGTCTGCCTTCGCCTCAGGGCTTGATCCTGGAGTGCCAGGATCGAGTCCCATTTTGGGCTTCCTGCATGGAGCCTGCTTCTCCCTCTGCCTGTGTCTCTGCCTCTCTCTGTCTCACATGAATAAATAAATAAAATCTTTTAAGAAAAAAAAGTTATCACAAGGAAAAAGTTATTTTTTTTGGCTCTGAGGTGATGGATATTTAACTAAACTTATGGCAATCATTTTGCAATATATGTAAATCATTATGCTGTACCTATATTTAAACCTATAGGATGCAGTTATGACAATTGTCACCCAATGAGGTACAATTAATTATACCTCAAAAAAACTGAAAAAAGATGTGTGTAAACAACCTTATTGACCTTAAGTTACCCATGTTTTTTACGTCACTTGTGAAAACCACTAAAACCTACCTTTTGGATGCCAGTAGAGATGGGTATTAGCAACACATATCCTTTTAGAAGAGTCCTTTGTAGACTGAAGAACAGAAACCTAAAATAAGCAAAGTGCCAAGAATTCAGTTGTTAACTGTCAATCTCCTGAATATTTTTAAAAAATCTAAGCCTATATGATGAACCAACATTTCATAACCTACCCTGACTGGAAAGTATGATCACAATTATGAAATTTAACTTTTGCAAGAAGTTTTAGGATGCACACGAATATAGGATTCAGCATACCATGTATAAATAACTGTCCAATATATACAGCTTTGGAGCTAGACCCACCTAGATGGAATACCTATTTACAGCAGTGTCACATGGAGAGAGACTTTCTTCCTAAGTCAGCTTAGTCACTGGTTAAAGGCACTATCATCCACCTCAAGGCGGACTGTTGTATGGATTCAACTGAAATGAGCTTACACAGGTGAATGAAACACACTGGGTGCTCAAAAAAAAAGTAGCTACTCAAATCTTACTATGAACAAAACCAGTTATCTGAAAACTCTGGACAAATATAAAAACATGTTTTTAAAAACTAAGGCAGCTTATGTATTGCCTGGGTGGTTCAGTTAAGCGTCTGCCCTTGGCTCAGGTCATGCTCCTGGGGTCCTGAGATCCAGCCCATCTCCCTCTCTGACTCTCCACTCAGCAAGGAGCCGGCTTCTCCCTTTCCCTCTGCTGCTCCCCTTGTTTGTGTTCTGTCAAACAAAGAAAATCTTTAATAAAAACTAAGGCAGCCGGTAGCCCGGGTGGGTCAGTGGTTTAGCACCGCCTTCAGCCCAGGGTGTGATCCTGGAGGTCCGGGATGGGGACCCACATCCGGCTCCCTGCATGGAGCCTGCTTCTCCTTCTGCCTGTCTCTGCCTCTCTGTGTGTCTCTCATGGATAAATAAATAAAAAATCTAAAAAAACCCACAAAACAAATGGAAAGATCTCATTAAGACAAAACAAAAACAAACAAAAACCCAAAGCAGCTTAACACCCTGGTAAGTGATGATGAAATATATAATTAACTGGGTAAAAATCCTTGCCCTCCACTTGTGTGAACTTGGATAAGTAAACTTAGCCATCTGCTTTAAAATATGTCAGCACAGTGCTTGGCAAGTAGTAAGAAATTACTAGTTATTACTATATTCTTGTATTCAGCATGTGTCTCTCCCAATAGACTAAGCACCATGAAGGTCTCTTGTTAAAAGCAATCTGCAGAGTGCCTGGAACACTAAAAGTGCTCAGTATTTGCTCAAAGAATGAATGAAAGCTAACTTTTTGTGCTGAAGATACAAGAGCAAACACCCTTCAGTAAAACCTGAAGTCTTGCAGGGCCCTAAAGACCCACCGGTCTGTAAAGACCATGGCAGAGGTACTTCACCTGGAGGACAGACGATCTCTGGAGTACTCTCTCCTGCGCAGATGGGTACACCGCTAGCTTCTCCAGCAGTTCTTTGTGAAGTGGGTCGGACTCCAGGGCTTCATGGAAAGAAATGTCATGCTGGCTGAGAAGAGTGAATTTGGTTTTTCGGTAGAAAGTAGCCAGGCCTTCGTGCTGCTTGATTCTAAACACGCCTTCCAGTCCGAAGGCCTCGAGGGCCGGCACCAAGCTGTCGGTAAACACGTTGCGATCAACCTCTTGCAAACAGATGAGGTCAGCGTTGTAGCCGGTGAGCTCCTTCTGGATAAGGTTCTGACGGTAGTCGAGCTCCAGAGCATAAGGGGCACAGTACGGATACAGGACGCTCCTCGAAAACTCAGTCTGGGCGTACGTGTCGGCCAGGAGGTTGTACGACACCGTGCGGATTAGAGAGTTGTCCGTCACCTTCTTGGTGTAGAGATGCCGGTGGTCAAAGGTGCAGGTGCCAGGCCCAGCCTCCACGGGACACACGCTTTCCAACTCCCTGCTTGGCCCCAAGCGCTGCCCATTGCCTGGGGTGCAATGAAGCTTGAGTCGTAGACCGATGTCAGCATTGGACGGCGTGTAGACGCGCTCGTTGACACCCGTCTCCGTCCAACTAGGAGAGGGTGAAGAGGGAGACAATGACGAGGGGCCCCCGCCCTCAGGCTCTGCCGCTCCGGGTTTGGCTTCCTTGTACCAGCGGAAGAGGGAGCTGGCGGGGTCCCCAAATTCGAGGCTGAGCTTGGGGCAAACCGGGAAGCCGGCCATGATGTAGCGTGGCAACTGCAGCTCGGTGAAGGCCGGCGGGTTGCGCTCCACCTTGTACTTGACATCGCCGATCTGCAGCACCGCACCGTCCTGCCAGGCGTCCACGTTGAGCACATCTTCCGCCACTGCCTCCTCCCGGTAGTACAGCTTCACCACCGGCTCGCAGGCCGCGGCCGGCTCGGGCCCGGGCCCCGGCCCCGCACAGGCCACGCCGCCACTTGCATTTGGCCGGTTCTTCCGGCTCTTCTTGGCGGCAGCCGCCTTGGCGTGGCCTTTGAGGGCGTTGGTTGCGATGCGGCTGAGGGCCCGACCCAGAGGCTCGCTCTGGTCGCGCTGCATGTTCTTGTGGCTGCCGTCGGCCAGCGCGAACGACAGGCTTAGCTTAGGCTCCGAGGGCACGCAACGCACTACAGCGCGCTCCATGGCGCCCGCCGCCGCCTCCGTCGCCGCCGCCGCCGCCTCGGCCCGAGTGTGCCGCTCCACCGCCGTGCGGACCCCACGAAGCGCGGCGCGGGAGCCTGGGAGCCTCCACATGAACCTGGTAGCCTGGCGGCCGCCAAGCGTCACATAAAGACTGAGAAGGTGCAGCCTCCGGCTCGGAGATCCATTCAGTCCGGCAACTTCCGGTTGGGGCGGAGAGAGTGCCGGATGCTCCTGCTCTGCACTTTCGCCAGGCCGGTTTATCCTTTTTCCTCCCCCCTCCGTAAGCCACGCCTGTCTTTAATCCCTCCCAGTTTAATCTTTATCTTAGAATCCAGCCATAAAGCGTGGAAAATCAAGAAACTATAGAGGTGCCAGAGGGAAATATTAGATTTACTGGTTTTTTTTTGTTGTTGTTGTTTTTTTTAATCGAAAGTGCAGTTATGGGACTGAAGGCGAGGCGCGCCAAGCCGGAAGTCGCTGGGGCGTTGTCAAGGGTTCCGCTTCCCGGGAAGGAGGCGCTTTCTGTGGAGTCCAGCCGCCTGCCTCGTCCTCGAGCGCCGGGACGTTACGCTGCGCGAGGGCGTGGAGAACTCCTCGGGGATTGCCGGCCTGGCCGCGGCCGTGGGAAGCGTTGCCCAGCTCCTCTCCACAGCGGTCTCACTGCTGCTCGTCTCTTCCGAGGTGTGGGTGCGTTCGCCTCAGGCTGACCCAGCGCAGACCCAGGGAGGCCCTCTTTGTGGTACTTCGTAACCACGAGCGTTATCCAAGAATGACCCTGGAGGGAGCGGAGACGGCTTCTGTGGTTACGAGGTCCGGAGTGATTAAGTTCCCTGCTCAAGGTCACCCAGACGAGGCGGGAGACTGAGAACGGCCAGTAAGAGGAAATGAGAAGTGTAGCTTCACTGGGCAGCAAATGCAGAAAGTATTTCAAGAGTGATTTTTGTGTTGCATAGAATGAATAATCGGTGATTACCTGAAAAAAAAAAAAAAAACACAATACAACCTTGAAGATTCAAAGACAAATTGAGAAATCACTTATGTCCGTAAATGATCTATTTGTATCCACTGTTACCTTATCCTACAACTAGAATGCTTTTCTGGAATTCTAGCATGAATGATTTTATATTTATTCATGAGGGACGCGGAGAGAGAGAGAGAGGGAGGCAGAGACACAGGCAGAGGGAGAAGCAGGCCCCATCCTGGGTCTCCAGGGTCACGCCCTGGGCTGAAGGGAGGCGCTAAACCGCCGAGCCACCCGGGGATCCCTGAAAACAGGCATTTTGAACTGTGTTCTAAAAGGATGAATTTTGCAATTACTTGAAATTTGTATTTCTGTCCTCCACTCCTCCCACCTACCAAATATTTAATACGGTGACTGGGTACTGATAGTGTATATGCAGTTCGAGGCTACAATATTAGATATAAAAGTCATTGCTTTGTATCAACTGACTAACCTAGGAAGAAAGAAAATAAGTCTTGGTAGTCCAGTTGATAGTACCTCATTTAGCAAATAGGAGTTTTGAAATCCACAGCATTTTCCTTCATGCAGCCTTGCAGAACTCAATCTTAAATCAGCCTATTTATATATATAAAGATAGAAGCCCTACCAGAAAAATGTGTTTCCTTCAATCAAACCGATCTCATTTAACAATTAGCAGTCTTTTTTTTTTTTTTTTTTAAGATCTTACTTATTTATTCATTGACACACACAAGAGAGAGGCAGAGACACAGGGAGAGGGAGAAGCAGGCTCCATGCAGGAAGCCCAATGTGGGACTTGATCCGGGGTCCCCAGGATCACACCCCAGGCTGCAGGCAGCGCCAAACCACTGCACCCCAGGGCTGCCCCAACAATTAGTCTTTTTTTTTTTTTTTTAATTTTTATTTATGATAGTCGCACACACACAGAGAGAGGCAGAGACACAGGCAGAGGGAGAAGCAGGCTCCATGCACCAGGAGCCCGACGTGGGATTCGATTCGGGGTCTCCAGGATCGCACCCTGGGCCAAAGGCAGGCGCCAAACCGCTCCACCACCCAGGGATCCCAGCAGTCTTAATCATAGTTTTGAGACAGTGCCTATACGTGTCATACTTCTCTTAGTTTATATATATATAATCATACTATATATATATATAAAATATTATTTTATGAAAGAGTAAAACATACCCATGTTTTACTTCTGTAGCTTCTGCTTCTATGCAAACACAAACACTTATTTTTTTTTTAAGATTTTATTGATTTATTCATGAGAGACACAGCGAGAGAGAGGCAGAGACACAGGCAGAGAGAGAAGCAGGCTCCATGCAGGGAGCCCAATGTGGGACTCGATCCTACATTTTCAGGATCACATCCTGGACTGAAGGCAGGCTCTCAACTGATGAGCCACCCAGGTGTCCCACTTATGAACATATACCTTCCTCCTATTTGTTTACCCAAACAGGAATATAGTATACCCATGATTCAGTACTTTACTCTTTGTGAAAGAGGATTTCAACTACCTCCGGTTTGATCTCAAACTTACTAATTAAGTTCTTCCTTCCAGCTTATCTCTTTACACAGGCCAAAGACCCTGCAGGTGTATCTTGTGGTAGGAACCAAAACTACTCCCTCAAGCAGTAAGAATTGCTGAGCCAGCAAGTCCCCACCTCTAGACCATGATCCTTCTGGCCTTTACTGCCTACCTGCATGTATCCCTGACCTTTGTTCCACATTTACCTGGTGTAAACCTAGAGGTATTGTCAGTACTTCAGAGACATCTTTGAGGCCACTGGTATTGGCCTTAGTGAAATAAATTCCTTTCTTGTTTGACTACCATCTGTCTGCCTTTGGAGTTTGTCTGGGATGGGTGGTAAAACCTGGTCTGTTTGGGACCCTCAGAGCCATGTGCTCTTGCACTCTTGTGCCGCAGCTAAATTTTCACTATCTTGTCAATTCTTTCAAGAGAAAGTGAATGAAAGTCACAATTTCTCACAGAAAATGTGATTAGAACTTTAACAGATTTGAAAATAATACATGTCAAAAAAAATACATAAGTCATGTGTTTGAAGCTCTATTTTTATGAGGCTAAATTATATACATTATACAATTAAAATTTGAGGTCAGAAGACTGAACCAATACTATGCTTCCCCTGATACCAAAAGCTAATAAAAATCATTTTATTTTGCCATTCTCAGTTCATATCAAGAAACACAAGCTAACTTTAATCAAAAGCTTAAGGTTGGTGGAGTTTTCTTGTTATTTATACATATATCTGCAAACAGCATGTGAAGACTAGTTTCTTGTGATTACCTTCACCTTGGTTAATAACAATGGTAGATAACAGTATAGAATATTAATATACCTTTATCTTTTTTACTTACAGTCAACATGATACTATAGTTTTGAGTGATAGTGCTCAGAAGTTTTGAGTAGTACCAGGTGATACTACTTCATGGTAATCTACTTCCTTATAAATTCAAAATTTAATCATTTTCATTTGCTTTCTATTTAGAGAACCAGTATCTTTGTTTCCTTAACATTTTAAAATTTTTCCAGTTTTAAAAATTTATTTAATTGGTATAGAGAGAGCAAGAGAAAGCACAAGCAGGGGGGAACAGCAAGCAGAGGGAGAGGGAGAAGCAGGCTTCCCCCTGAGCAAGGACCCTGTTGCGGGGCTTGATTCCAGGACCCTGGGATGATAACCTGAGCCAAAGGCAGACACTTAACTGATTGAGCTACCCGGGTGCCCCAATTTTTCCAGGTTTATTGAGATATTATTCACTTACAACTGTAGTAGTCCACGGTGTATGATGTAATGATTTAATAATATATACATATGATTACCACAAAAATTTAGTTAACATCCATCACTCCATAGTTATATTTTTAAGATCTACTCTTAGCAACTTTAAAATCTATAATACAGTATTGTTAACCATATTCACCATGATGTACATTATATTCCCAGAACTTTATCTTATAATTGGAAGTTTTTACCTTTTTGACCACCTTTACCCATTCTTTTCATTCCCTTGCCCTCCACCCTTTTCTCCCTCCTCTGGCAACCACCAATATGTTCAGTTTCTTTTTTCAGATTCTACATACAAGTGAGGTAATGCAGTAATTATCTTTGTATGACTTATTTCACTTAGCATAATACCCTCAATGTCTATCCATGTTATCACAGCAGGATTTCCTTTCTTGTGGCTGAGTAATATTCCAATATTTATGTCTATATCTATTTATACCACATATTGCTTATTCATTTATCTTAGGTTGCTTCCATGTCTTGGCTGTTGTAATGCTACAGTGAACATGGGGGTGCAGATAGTGATTGTTTCCTTTAGATACTCAATGTAATGTATATAATGTAAAACCTAGAGCTAGAGGAAAATATAGGAGACCGTGACCTCATCTGTCTTTCATAGATAATAATCTCAAAAGCATGGCCCATAAAGAAAAAATTATTTTAAGTTTGATTTTATAAATATTGAAGACTTTTGGAGGCACCTGGGTGGCTCAATCAGTTAAACAACTGACTGACTTTCAGCTCAGGTTATGATTCCAGGGTCCTGGAATGGAGCCCCACACATTGGGCTCCTTGCTCAGGGCAGAGTCGGCTGGATTCTCCATCTCTCTCTGACCCCCTCTTCTCTCTCTCTCTAATAAAATAAATCTTCAAAAAAATTGAAGACTTTTGCTCTTCAGAAGGCACCAATAAGAAAATGAAAAGCTGTACATCAAGAGAATGTGTTTGCAAATTATAAAGAACTCCTAACTATAAAAAGTTTAATAATCCAATTTAAAAATGGAAAAAAATTTGAATAAACATTTTATCAAAAAAAGATACATGAGCAGATAATAAGCACATGAAAATGATGAAAGATAGTTGGAAGGCAGGCAGGCAGGTACAAGCCCCCTAACCTCTATTCCCCGTCCCCTGCCCTAAGAGGAAACCACCCTTAAAAGGATTTTACCCCACCCTGGATGGAGCCCTCCACCCTTTCCCATGTGATAGGTGACAAAAACCTGATAGGATGACAGGCACAGGAAGGGTTAATCAGATTTAAATAGCCTGCTTGGGGATCCCTGGGTGGGCTCAGCGGTTTAGCGCCTGCCTTTGGCCTGGGGCGTGATCCTGGAGTCCTGGGATCAAGTCCCACACTGGGCTCTCGAGTGGAGCCTACTTCTCCCTCTGCCTGTGTCTCTGCCTCCTTCTCTCTCTCTGTCTCTCATGGATGAATAAATAAAATCTTTAAAAAAATAAAACAGCCTACTAACAAGCCCATAAAAACCCCTAGACTGCAGCCCCAGTGGCACAGCGGTTTAGAGCCGCCTGCAGCCCAGGGTGTGATCCTGGAGACCCGGGATCCAGTCCCACGTCGGGCTCCCTGCCTGGGGCCTGCTTCACCCTCTGCCTGTGTCTCTGCCTTTCTCTCTCTGTGTGTGTCTCTCATGAATAAATAAATAAAATCTTAAAAAAAAAAAAAACCCTAGACTTAGAAACTGGTGGTAACCCTCTGGGGTCCCCTCTCTTTCAGTCTTTGTACTATCATTCAATAAACCTTGCTTTGCTGCCTACCACTGTCTGGTCTACCTCTTCATTCTTAGGTGTGACCAAGAACCATGGGTACCAATGGAGAAAAAAAATCCTAAAACAAAAGGTGTTCAGCATCATTAGTATTTAGGGAAATGCAAATTAAAAACACAATGAGATACTACTATATGTCCACTAAAATGGCTGCAATAAAAAAGATACACAATACCAAGTGTTGGCAAAGACACAGGAAAGTTGGAACCCTTATATGTTGCTGGTAGGAATATAAAATCTTTCAGCCACTTTGGAAAACAGTTCTAACAGTTTGACAGTTCTTAAAAGGTTAAACATAGACTTACCATTCAACCCATTAGTTCCATTCTAGGTTTCTGTTGATGAGAAACAGAAATGTATGTTCATCCTAACACCCGTACATGAATGTTCATGTCAGGGTTATTTATAATAGCCCCAAACTGGAAGCGCAATCCAAACATCCATCAACTGGTGAATGGATAAACCAAATATGATATATCCATATAATGGAAGACTATTCGATAAAAACGAACTTCTGTTACATACCTCACATGGGTGAACCTCAAACATGTTATTAAGTGGAAGAAGCCAAATACAATGTGGAGGCCGAGAAAAATTAAGGCCATCCTAGCTAAAGTTTAGCATTAGCACAAGTACAGCCATCTTAGGCCCCTGTGAATAAGAGCTGAACTTTTACAGGAAAAACTGCAGAATGTCCTTGGCAGGGAATCCCATATCAGAAAGACAACAGAGACCACGCCTGTGATAGAAAGCCCCATATTAGAATGAGAAAAGAGCTCAATGCCCTTGAAAGCCCCATATCAGATTGTAAACAGAACTTGAGAAATTTCTCCACCCCTTCTGAAAATCCCCTAGACCAGCCTATAAAAAACCCAGCTGTAACCCACTTCGGGGTCCAAGTCCGTGCTCTGCTGTGTCGGGTATACCTGGACCCAAGCTCGAGCTTGCTAATAAACCCTCGCGCGCTTGCATCGGTGTCGGCTCCTTGGTAGTTTCTCGGATTCCCAATCTTGGGCACAACATACAAAAGACTACATAATTTTTTATTCCATTTATATGAAATTTTCAGAACTTACAAACCTATAGAGGCCAAAAGCAAACCAGTGGTTGCTTGAGGCTGGGAGTGAGAGTGGGGATTCACTGCATATAGCCCTAGGGAACTTCTTGAAGTGATTGAAATGTTTTAAATCTGGATCTTGGTAATGGTTGTATAGTTTTCTATATTTACTAAGGAAATCATTGAATTATATAATTTAAAATGGTAAAAATTTTTAGTACCTAAATTATACCTATATAAAGCTGTTTAAAAAGAGATATACAAAAAATAAAAACAAAAGAAATATACATTGTTATTAGGCTATAATGAGGCAAGCAGAACCAGTAGATTATACATATCCCCTATATTTATCCAGATATATGTACTGAGATATATATATATATAAGCTAATATAAATATATATATATATTTAAAATTATTACAAGGAATTAGCTTATGTAGTTGTGGGAACTGGCTAAGCAAGTCCAAGATCTTAGGGCAGGCTGTCAGAAAGGGAAGATCCAGAGATGAGAGCAATTATAAACCTAGCGGCTGTTTAGAGTCTGACTCAGTGCATGCCTAAACCTTTTCTTTAAAAGGATTTCCACTGATTGAGTCAGTCCCACCCAGATACTCTCCCTACTTTAACATCAATTTACTAGGATTTGAATTTCTTTTTTTTTTTTTTAATTAATTTTTATTGGTGTTCAATTTACCAACATACAGAAAAACAGCCAGTGCTCATCCCGTCAAGTGTCCACCTCAGTGCCCGTCACCCATTTAGGATTTGAATTTCATTTACAAAGTCTCTTTATTGCAACACCAGATTAGTGTTTAACTGAATAACTGAACTGTGAGAGGTTGTGGGTATGATACAAAAGACTTCTGTCTTCCCTTAAATCTAGTTTATAGTTTAGCCTAAGAAAACCATCCTGTACTTATACCAGTATTTTGTTTTCTACAGAAAGACGGTTTACTTTTACAAGCAACGAGGATGTTTTAACTTGTTTGTGCACTCACCCGAATGATGTTTTTAGAAGACCTACTATGTGGTAGACATAAGAATGTAACTTGTACTCTTAAAAAAAAATTCTTTACATGATGACTGGCACTCTATGTCAAATTGCTCAAATATTTGTTGAATGAATATACCATCAATACACCACCAGGACTTACTCATCCCCAATTTTATTTATGCACATGATATTTGTGTAGGCTATCATAGTTTAGATGGAGTATCCATTGTACAGCCTCTCAAAGCAGTTTCACATTTCTGTCTCTGAGCATACCTGTAAATTGACACACCTTAACCTTTTTTGCCAAGGATTTCCTGAAGGAAAAGTAATATATAAACAAATACCAAATACAGAAAGAAGAAAAATTATGTTGCTGATTATTTAAGGGAAGTCACCATGGTAACATTTGAAGAAGACTTTATCCTCCTCTGAGAGCGTTTACATAAATCTATTTTCCAACTCATCCAAGTTTCCAATATTGCAGTTTTCGACAACTTGAAGATCCGGATTCCCTGGACTTCTTCTAAGGGAAAGCAGTTAGGTTAAAAACAAAACAAAACAAAAACCTCATTCCTCCACCCTCCGTTCTTAATGGATTAGTAATGAATTGAGTAATGAGCTATTGCCGCTTGCAGCTCAGCAACTGCCTCTCCAGGCAACCTCTACCGGGTCTCTCCAGCCGCTACCGGGACAGTTTCCATGGCGACAACTTTGTGTATACACGGCAGGCGGACAGCCCAGCTCGTCGGGAGCGGTGGGATTCCCGAGGTTTCAGCCCTGGTGTCCCTTCTTCCTTTCGCCAGAGGAGAAGCTAACTGAACCTTTCCCTCTCTGCGCAGCCGGGAGTAGTGAAAGGCCATCAGATAGGTACTTCCTTGACTTCAGTATTTTTCTCACTCCTCTCCCAGAGTCGTAGATCTCTAACTGGGTGCCGGCAGAAATACTCTTTTTCAAGGCAAGACTCTCCCAATTTCTGCGGGCTTCCGCGGCGAACGCAGTTGGTATCACAGTTAATTATTCCTTTACATGACATTTTAGACTTTCTATGCAAAAAGTATGCCTATTTTTTGCTTGATCATTGTATCACTTCCTAGGAAGGTAGCAAGACTAAGGTACAATATTGGTGTTTAAAAATGTTAATGGTGTCAAACATCAGCTTTTTTGGGAACAGGGTTATACCTCAACAACTGGATTTTATTGTTGTGGTGGTAGTGGTGGTTTAGATTTTAAGGAAAAATGTGAACCCAGAATTTTAGGACTTGTAAGGGTATTTAGAGGGCATCTAATCCAGTTCCTTAACTTCATCCATGGGAAAACTGAAACCCTAACTGGGAAGTGACTGGTTTCATTTCTTCAAAGCAAGTGGGATGTAGACCTGTAACAAGAATCCCTGCCCAAACCTCAACTGTCATTCTTTAGACTAATATCATACTTGGGAAGAAGATCTCAAAAATCTGGAATTTTTGGTACTGATAGCTAAGATACTGTTATAAGTATATTGAGGCTAACATTTACAATAATGGTTTTATGGGCTTTTTCTCCTCATAGTATAAAATATTTTAATCTTCAGGAGATCAACATGTCAGATCCAAACAAAGCTGCCATCGCAGCAGAAAAGGAGGCTCTGAACTTGAAGTTACCTCCCATTGTGCGCCCCCCTGAAGACATAGGTGTTGACACATCAGCACAAAGTAAATTGCTGAATTACAGAAGATCTAAGGAGCAGCAGAAGACAATTAATCAGTTAGTGTAAGTAGCATATTGGAAATACATCTTTTATGGAGTTGAAGTGAAATGATTAGTGTTCATAGTCTCATGAAAAAGCTTTAACTGTGTAGGTTGTTCATGGGCAAAATACCATTTTCAAGTTCAATTAGGGAAACAAAAAAGTAATCACCTTAATAAATGTTACATATCACTATATATATGTTATATGTCACTATATATAGATATATATGTCTATATATGTCACTATATCTATAGTTAATATAGTGCTTATGCTAATTACTGCTTACTCTAAGCATTGTTTTTATCACTTCACCTGTACTTCTCACAACTACCTTCTATGATGGGGGTACTATTCTTATCTCTATTTTTAAAAAATATTTTATTTATTTATTCATCAGTGACACAGAGAGAGAGAGAGGCAGAGATGTAGGCAGAGGGAGAAGCAGGCTCCCTGTGGGAACCCTGATGCAGGACTCAATCTTAGGACCCTGGGATTGTGCCTTGAGCCAAAAGCAGATGCTCAACCACTGAGCCACCCAGGTGCTCCTCTTACCTCTATTTTATAAATGTAGGTTTACTCAATGTTTTAGTATACTTAGAGATTAAAGAAATGCCTTAGGAATTACATATTGCTTTTACTCCAAAACCTTTCATAATCTCACATTGTTATGTTGAACTACTTGCAGTTCCATGAATATATTCTATTTTTCACAGTTTGGTGAAAAATAAATTTCATAATTACTCCCTGCAGTTTCCTTCACTTGAAAGTATTTGTCTGCCTGAATATTTATACTAGTTCTTCAAGGCTTAGTTTTTGGATCACCTTCTCTAGAAAGCCTTCTCCTAATGCCCTTCGTACAGCTTTAGCTTTTTCTTTATATTTCTCTTACATCAGTTTATTTAGCAATATTACCTACCAACTGTTAAACAGACACTGTACTTGTTACTAGGGAGACCAAAGAGATTACAACAGAAGGGATCGTGTCTTTATATTCTGGTAAGAAAGACAGATAGTGGACATTTAAAAACAAATAATCAAAAAGAGTATGTTAGCCTTTTAGTAGTGATGGATACTATGATGATATAAGATTGTGGGGTAGAGAGTGATGGGGAAGTTGTCTCAAGCAACATCACAGGAAAATCCTATGGAGATGATATTTAAGTAGAAATCTAAAGAGTAAGAAGCTGAAGTGTAGGGGTGGTTTAGTCAGTTAAACATCTGCTTTTGGCTCAGGTCTTGATCCTGGAGTCCTGGGATTGAGCCCTGGGTTGGGCTCCCTGTTCAGTGGGGAGCCTGCTTCTCTCTCTCCTTCTGCCATTCCCCCTGCTTGAATGCATTCCCTCTTTCTCTAGGTCAAATAAATAAATAAAATCTTAAAAAAAAAAAAAAAAGAAAAGAGTAAGAAGCTTTTCATTTAAATAAACATGGGAATAGCTCTCTAGCAAAGGGGATAACAAGTGTTGAAAGCCCTGAATATGAATGCTTTTGTGTGTTCTAGGAGCTGACAAAGGCCAGTGGAGCCTGGGGAAGGGTGGTGTATCAGGTGAAGCTGGACAGAAAGTGAGAGTGAAAGGGTTTTTAAGCCATGCTAATGAAGGGCAGAGTGTGAATGGCTTTTTAAGATATGATAATGAATCCAGATTCCACTTTAAGTACAATGAAGGCCAACAAAATGTTTTAAACTAGGACATGACATGAAATTCAACTTACATTTAAAAATATCACTCTGGCTATTAAGAATAGACTGAAGTGGAAGGAAGAGGGCAAGAGTAGAGGGAAACAAGGAGACCAGGTAGGATGATTTTGTAGTAACATAGGTGAGAGCTTTCAGTGGCTTGAATAAGTCTGGAGACAGTGGAGGAGAGAATTAGATTTATAGGGGATAGGTTTGTCTTTTTTTTTTTTTTTTAAGATTTATTTATTTATTCAGAGAGAGAGAGAGAGAGAGAGAGAAAGGCAGAGAGAGAAGCAGGCTCCATGCAGGAAGCCCGATGTGGGACTTGATCCCGGGTCTCCAGGATCACACCCCAGGCTGCAGGAGGTGCCAAACCGCTGCGCCATCGGGGCTGCCCAGGGGATAGGTTTGGATCCAGAATCAGTAGGACTTGCTATTGGATTGGCTTTGGTAACAAGGTGAATGGTAGGGTCTATAGACAATCAGAAGTCCAGGAGATGGGGGAGGTAAGTTTTGAAGGTTAGGTACTTATCTGACATCTAAGGGGAAATATGTTAAGTAGGCAGCTGGATATAAGAGAAGAGGTTTAGGCTAAAGATACAAATTTGGGAGTCAGCAGAATGTAGACAATTGTTAAAGCTATGAGGAATAGTTCAAATCACCTAGAGATGGTAAAAATTGAGAGGAGAAGATAGCTCAGGACTAAGCCTTTAGGAATTATAATTATTTGTTTTTTAAAGATTTTATTTATGAATGAGAGAGAGAGAGGAGGAGCAGAGAGAGAGGGACAAGGAGACTTCAAGCTGAATTTGGAGCTCAGTGCAGGGCTTGATCCCACCACCCTGAGATCGTGACCTGGGCTGAAATCAAGAGTCAAATGCCCAACTGACTGAGCCACACAGGCACCCCAGAAATGATAATATTTAGATGTTGGGTACAGAAGGGTCAATCAGCAAATAGATCAAGGAAGTGTGACTTTCTCAACAACATGGTATATTATTGTGTCTTTGTTGCTATTCTCTTCCACTAACTTTGGCATCCTTAAGGGCAGGTCTCTCAACACAAAGCACAGTATCTGGCATGTTATTGTTGGTGAATTGAATGAGTGAATAAAGGAATTTTTTAAAGAGGAACCTAAGTCTTGTGCTTTCTACAGATGTTTAAGTAGTACCTCTCTCATTTGGGTGCTTAATAAAAAATAGTCTCAGAATTACCTGAAGCATAGTGCTGTATTAATACTGAGATTAGAATTGCCATGTGTTTATTTAGGATAAATGCATTTGTGATGAAAGATTTTTATACCAGAAACACATTTTTCTGGATGACTGTGGATTTTGTGATTCTCTGGTCTTACTGATCTACCTATTACACAATAGGAACGTAGATTTCCCTGTTTCAAAGTCTGTTAATAGAGAGAGCTCCAGGACTGAGGTAGGATGTAAGGTGTCCTGGGCAGAACTGGGCCCCTTCTGTGACCAGTGCCTGGGAACAGTTGGCTGAGGAAAAAAAAAATTATTTTGTAGCTTCTGGATTCCCAGGAATGAGTCACTTCTTCCTTGACCACTATCTCCTTCTTGATTCAGACCAACCTTTCTCTCCTTCACTTCATGTGGTCTCTCACACAGTTGCTTTGAAATTATACAATTTTTGTTTGTTTGTTTTTGACTGTCAACACACAAAGCAAAAACAGAGAACAAAAAGGTTCACTTTTATATTCTTCCCAGCTCTTTTTATTTATAACCGATAGGAGAAAACACACTCCAGGAAATTGTTGCTATCTTAAAGGGTAGCTTTATATATAAAGAGCTCAAGGAGGTCAAGCATATTTTTGTTGGGATAATTACAGTGCAAGTCGGCTGTAGCTAGCATACCATACTACCATACTAGCATACCAAAGTATGAGGCAAATTCCTTGAAAGTGTGGATCAGCGAGAGCTAGGCTATTCAGGGAAATAATGACAGATGAAAGGAAGTCTGGCTGGGGCCTTGATGATTCACAAAGAAAAAAGGAAGGAGGATATTCCAGTCACATTTTCTACTTTATGTGAAAAAGCATTTGGAATTTTAGTTTAGTCAGGCTCAATAAGAGTCAACATGGAAATGAGACTACTCAAAGCTAATTCAGGTGTGCCTGGCTGGTTCAATAGAGCTTGGGACGCTTGATCTTGTGGTCAAGAGTTCAAGCTCCACATTGGGCTTAGAGCCTACTTAAAAAAAAATCGAGTTTCATGTTAGACTGCTTTGATAAATGTAACATGTCTAGAATGCATGATAGAAAATTTTCGCTCTGCACTGATTAAACATTATCTGGTATTCTAGGGTCACACTTTAAGAGGTATGTTGATAAACCATAATAGGCATGGAAGAGAGAGGAATTTTGAAAAACTATCTCATTTGAAGGAGGCTTATCTGCTTAATGGGTAAGAGTATGGACTGGCATCAGACTGGCCTGAGTTCATATCCTGTCTCTGCAGCTTATCAGCCATGCGTGAATTTGGCAAGTTAAGTAACTTTGCTTATCTTCATCTTTCTGTCTGTAAGATGGAGATAAGAATAGTGCTATTGTCAGGATTTTTGTGGGAGTTAAATGAGATCTATGCACTTAAGGTCTTAAGTCAATGCCTAAAACATAATAAGCTCACCACAAGTGGTAACTTTTATTGACAAATAGTTGAAAGAACTGGATAGGTATCATTAAGTTTCAGAAGGGTAACAGAAAAAGAATATGACTTTTTGTATATAGCTCTGGTGAACAAAAGTTACAAGGATATAACTCAATATAAAAATTCTGTTTCTAAGGATATAGGCCAGGGCACCTGGGTGGCTTAGTTGGTTAAACATCTGCCCTTGAATCACGTCATGATCCTGGGGTCATGGGATTGAGTCCCGCATTGGGCTCCCTGCTCAGCAGGGAACTTGCTTCTCCCTCTCCCCATCTGTTTGTGTTCTCTCTTGCTATCTCTCTCTCTCTCTCTCCCTCAAATAAATAAATAAAATCTTAAAAAAAACAAAACAAGAATATAGTTAGCTGACAGTAAATTGGTCTACCTCAGAAAGTGATGAATGTCATCCCCCTTACTCATCTCTGGGTACAACTTGATATTTTTGAGAGTATTCATGCATCAAATAAGGTACTGAATTAGACACACAAGATTTTTTCCAAATCCACAGGTATTTATGGACCTTGATGGTCACTAAGTGTTGTACTTAGAGCAGTGAGCAAAACAGACATGGCCTTTGTCTCTCTGGAACTTAACTGTCTATGATTTTATGGTTTTGGTGGCCATCTTTTCTTTGAAATTTCTTTTGGTTCTCCTGCCTCTCTGACCACATCTCTTTTTCCTCCTTCAATTGTGTTTTTTTCTTATTCTTGTCAAGGTTGGCATCCTCCAATCTTCCTTTTCAGGTCTCTTCTTTTCCTTGTATACTCTCTCCTTTGGCCATCTCCCCCAGTGTACCTTTGCAAACTGATGGATTTATCTTCCTACAAATGTCTCCATGCTCAAAAACTCTCAGCAATTCTCCACTGTGATTGAATTAAAAAAAAAAAAAACCCTGCTCTTTGAGGCCCTTAGTTGGATATTCCAGTCTATTTCTCCAAATTAATTTCCATTTGGTCCCATAACCAATGAGCATATTGGACAATTCCCTACTACTCCCTATTTTTTCCTTTGATCATTTCCTTGACTTCCTGTTCCTTAGGAGAGTCTTGTTTGTTCAGATCTATCTACCCAGGAAAACTACATCTTCACCTGAAATCCCCAACTCTGTTTAAACTCATCGTAAAAGCTAACGTTTTCATGTAGCCTTTATAGACACCTCCAGGTCGAAGTGAACTTGTTCCTTCCTCTGAACCATCAGGGTCCCATAAAAGGCATATGGTACCTGTTTTTATCTCCTCACCCTTTCAGCTTATCAATTCCTTGAGGTCTGTTGCTGTTATATTTTTAATAAAACCTAGAGGGGATGCTTGTATGGTTCAGTGGTTGAATGTCTTCGGCTTAGGGCATGATCCTGGGGTCCTGGGATCGAGTCCCACATTGGGTTCCCCATGGGGAGCCTGCTTCTCCCTCTGCCTATGTCTTTGCCTCTCTCTCTGCGTCTCTCATGAATGAATAAATAAAATCTTTAAAAAAAAAAAAACACCAAACCTAGTAGAGTGCTTGCATATTATGAGCATTCAATAAATTTTCAATAAATATGTGACAGATGGATTAGATGATATAACTTTATTTTATGGATGATAAATTCCTATGTTCAAATTGTTAAAAAAATTTTTAAAAGATTTTATTTATTTATCTGAGAGAGAGAGAGAGAGAGAGAGAGAACATAAGCAGGGGGAGGAGCAGAAAGAGAAGCAGACTCCCTACTGAATAGAGAACCCGCTGACACGGGGCTCTATCCCAAGACCCTGGGATCATGACCTGAGCCAAAGGCAAATGCTTAACCCACTGAGCCACCCAGGCCACCCTCTGTTCAAACTATTTGTCAAGTACCTACTATGTGACCAAGTACTGTTCTGAGCATTAGGGGCAAGGCAATGAATAAAATAGTCTACAACATATAATATGTCAAATGATGGTAAGTTCTATGAAGCAAGGTAAGTAAGGACAAAAAGGTTGGATAGTGAAGGAAGTGCTACTTAATATAAGGGGTAAGCAAAGGGGAATGCCTGGGTGGCTCAGAGGTTGAGCATCTGTCTGCCTTTGGCTCAGGGCGTGATCCTGGAGTCCTGGAATCAAGACCCACATCAGGCTTCCTGTATGGAGTCTGCTTCTCCCTCTGCCTGTGTCTCTGCCTCTCTCTCTCTCTCTCTGTCTCTCATGAATAAATAAATAAAGTCTTAAAAAAAAAGGGGGTAAGCTAAGCCTTCTCTGACAAGGTGGCTTTTGAACGGGGACAATACATATGAGGGCCTACTAGGCATCAGGATTAAATTAAAATTTGTAAGTTTGAATTGAAAAAAAATTGATTTTTATTTTTAGTCTCATTCATTTACAGTACACATGAATAATTTGAAAATTAAAGTCTTGGGATACCTGGGTGTCTCAGCAATTGAGTGTCTGCCTTTGACTTAGGGCGTGATCCCAGGTCTGGGGATCCTGTCCTGCATCAGGCTCTCTGCAAGGAAGCTGCTTCTCCCTCCATGTCTCTGCTTTTCTCTCTGTGTCTCTCATGAATAAATATATAAAATCTTAAAAAAAAAGAGAAAATTTAAGTTTCATTGATAATGACTTTTGGGATTTGTTTCTTATAGAAAATTCAGTAAGATAAAGAAGTCTTGAGTATCTCTTCCATAAGTATAATTGAAAAGATGTTCAAATTGTAATATTTTATTATTATTATTTAAGTAAACTCTACCCCCAATGTGGGACTTGAACTTATGACCCCAAGGTCAAGACTCAGCCAGGCACCCCAAAATTGTAATATTTTAATAATATATCCTAATGTTGTCTTCAAGAGAGGTAGACATTTTTTATAACTATAAATAGTTTATAACTATAAACTATTTTTAAAACCATAATACAGAATTGATGGAGCCAAAAGAAGTTTAGACAGAGCACTGGATAAAAGAACACCTCCAACACCAGAGCCAGATTATCCTCCAACTGTAAGTTTATGTTGTCTCTTTGAAAAGAGACAACAGAGTCTTTTTTTATCCTTCTACACTTTTAATTTCTAATTATCTTAAGTTGATCTCCATATAGCTAGTATTTTTAAGAGAATAATACACATAATACATACATTTACATCACTTATTTAAAAATTTTTTCCTCCTTGATTTAATTATGTCTTATTTGTTTGCTTTTGACAGATGACCAGTGAAATTAAAAAGAAAGGAGTGAGTTCAATTTTTTTATATTTCTTGTTTTGAAAATGTTCAAAGAAATTATTACAAAGTAGTTCCTTCTAAGACAACCTGCTAATAAGACCCATTCTAGAAGAAGAAATTTAGAACTGAGATTTTCATTTTTATTAGCCAAAGGAATAAGCATTCCATGGATGACAATATGGGTTTTAAGAGTTATATTTTTGTTGCCATTTATTATCTGAAGATTAGTTGTAAAGGTTTTAGTTCTTATTCCAGAAACTGGAAAATTTTTTTTAAAGTTACAATTATAAAGGAAATGCATTTCCCTTTTCACTGTTCTAGTATTGATGTAATAATGATTACTTAATGAGAATCTATAGGGTGCTAGCCACATGCTAGATGCTTGATTTTTAAAAAATGGCGCTGACTGCATGGATGACAACGTGAGTCTGTGGTGTGATTGGTCGGAAGATGAGAGCACAACATTTATTGCACAGCAAAGCATAAGGAAACCTATGGAGCTGGCCCCACAAAACAGAAATTCACACAGTATGTTCCCAGACAGGAGTACTTTCCAAGTCTCTTCAACTTCCCTTTGGAGATAGAGCGCTCAGGACACATCCCTGTATTGAGGATCTGTGGGAGAATCTAATTTTAGCTACTCCAAGTTTCCTTCTCTTCTCTCTTCTCTTTTCTCCCTTCCCTTCTCTTCCCTTCCCTTCCCTTCTCTTCCCTTCCCTTCCCTTCTCCTTCCTTCCTTCCTTCCTTCCTTCCTTCCTTCCTTCCTTCCTTCCTTCTTTCCTCCTTTCCTTCTTTCCTCTCCTTCCTTTGCCTTCTACCGTCCCAACTTTTCTGAAGACTTTGGCTGTGTATATTTGCTCTTTACTAGATATAAGAACGAATACAAAACATTCATAAGTGTTTCTCATGAGACCAGGTGAATTGCAAGGCATTTTTGTGTGTATGTGCTTAGCATCCTCACTCACTCTTCATCCACAATTCTTGCCTACTAGTGTCTTACAATCTAAAATACGTAACCAGGCATGAAACAGTCATTCACTCCTGAGCCCACTGCTTTTGGTAATCTGGCATGTAGGAACTCCACTTCTTCATCATTAACTCACCAGTGACCACTAATGCCAAATCCAAGGCATTTTTTAAAAAAGATTTTATTTATTTATTCATAGAGACACACAGAGAGAGGCAGAGACATAGGCAAAGGGAGAAGCAGGCTTCCTGCAGGGAGCCTGATGCTGGACTTGATCCTGGACCCTGAACCCTGGGATCACAGCTTGAGCCAAAGGCTCAACACTGAGCCACCCAGGTGCCCTTGGCCTGCTAGGTCAATGTGCAGTTTTGGTAGCTCTCACAAAATTTCTCTCCAAAAAGATAATGCCAATACGCATTCCTACTTGTAATATGTGGGAGTACTTCTTCCCCATAGTCTCACCATAGAATGTGGGGGTCATGTTTTTTACTTCTTCAGGTGACATATGGCATCTCAGAATAGTTTAAATATGCTTTTCTTAATTATGAGTAGGATTAAATATTTATCATAGACTTAAGGACCATTTTTATAATATTTTTATTGCAAAATGTTGGTTCATATTTTCTGCCCATTTTTCTATTGGGTTTTGGTCTTATTTTCTCTTAAATTGGAATCTAGTAAAATACACACAACATTAAATTTACCATCTTAACCATTTTTAAGTGTACAGTGAAGTGGTGTTTCTTCATATAATTGTGTAATTAATCTCTAGAACTTTTCATCTTGCAAAACTGAAATTTTGCTCACTAAACAACTCTCCATTTCTCTCTTCCCTTAGTTCCTAGCAGCTACTATTCTATTATCTATTTCTATGAATTTGACTACACTTACTCAGAAGTGAAATCATATAATATTTGTTTTTTGTCATAGGCTTATCTCATTTCACATAAAGTCTCCAAATTTCATCTATCCTTTACATTTTCAAGCATTCTTTATACTTTGAGATACATGTTGCAAATTTTTCCTCCCAGATTGTCAGTTGTCTTTTGATTGTTTTTATTGAGTTGTTTTGCCATGCAAACATTTTAATTTTTTTAAAGATTTTATTTCCTTATTCATGAGAGACACACAGAGAGAGGCAGAGACATAGGCAGAGGGAGAACCAGGCTCCATGCAGGGAGCCCAATGCGGAACTCAATCCCAGGACTCTAGGATTACTCCCCGGGGTTAAGGCAGGTGCTAAACCGCTGAGCCACCCAGCGTTCTCCCACATTTTAATTTTTATGTAGTCAGTATTTGTCAGTCATTTTTTATTTTTTATAACTGGATCTTGAATCATAATTAGAAAGTTTTCCCCTACACTCAATTACAGCAGAATTTATCAATTTTTTGGTCTTTCATTATTTAATTTAAATTCTTCATCTACTTGGGGTTTACTTTTTTGTATGGTGGAAGGTATGGATTAATTTTTATCTTTTTCCAAATGGCTAGCCAGTTGTCCCAGAACTATTTTTTAAAATCTTCATCTTTGCTTCACTGATTTGAGATGATATACTTATATGCTAAAATTTCCTACATACTGGCTCTATTTCTGGACTTTCTTTTTTTCCCTGCTAGTCTGTCTACCCAGGCTCCTGTACGACACTGTTTTTTTTTTTTTTTTTTTTTTTTTAACGATTTATCTGTTTATTTATTCAGAGAGAGAGGCAGAGACACAGGCAGAAGGAGAAGCAGGCTCCATGCAGAGAGCCCAACGTGGGACTTGATCCCGGGTCTCTAGGATCACACCCCGGGCCATAGGCGGCGCTAAACCGCTGCGCCACCGGGGGCTGCCCTACCACACTGTTTTAATTAGAGAGACCTTATAATATGTTTTAATGTTTCCTAGGGCTGGTCCTCCCTGGTAGACATTTTTTCTCAGGGATTTCTTGGCTATTCTCACATGTTTATTTATTTTTTTTTTTTTAATTTTTATTTATTTATGATAGTCACACACAGAGAGAGAGAGAGGCACAGACACAGGCAGGGGAAGAAGCAGGCTCCATGCACCGGGAGCCCGATGTGGGATTCGATCCAGGGTCTCCCAGATCGCGCCCTGGGCCAAAGGCAGGCGCCAAACCGCTGCGCCACCCAGGGATCCCGTCACATGTTTATTTTTTACAGGATGTTTAAGTTAAACATGTTTAAGTTAAAGAATTTTTTAGCTATTCTCACATGTTTATTTTTATAGGATGTTTAAGTTAAACAAAGAATCTTTGTTTTGCCTTGAGAAAATGAAAAGTATACAAAGAACATTACTTTTGCCAATAACTCATCATAAATAAAGAAAAATGTAAATTGGTTTCTTTGAAAAGACAGAGCAAAATGTTTTTCCTGCCCAGACACCTGACCTCCAGTGAATTTATAGTAAATACATCAGGGCTCTAGATAGCATGATTTACTCTTCTAGGTATTAAAAGCTGAAGGATTGCATTTTGCATCTAGTTCATTCATGATTCTTCTACAAAGCCCCTTTTAAGAAGTATATGATATATCATCTGCTAGAAAGTCTTGTGTTCATTTTGGCTGCCACCACCTAGGGGCCCAGTGGGAAGAACCTCTAGACTTGTCACCCTGTCTTCACTTTCCTGGCAGGGCTCCCTTCTCCAGCTCTGACTGCTTTCATCCAGGATACAGAGCTCTTGTGATCACAGGTTATCCAGTGTAACAGTAAAATGAAACGCCGGGACATGAGCTGTATATTGTTGCTGTCCATCGAAAGTGGAGGTCTAGACTGCTTAGAGCCCTTTGCCCAACTAAAAGGTCCTAAAGAATCCCTTTCTCCTCTTCCAAATCCTGTTACTCTCTAGATTTCCCTATTTGAATCCTTGGAGGCTATGAACTTCTCTTTGGTCCCCCATCCCAGGCCCTCCATTCCCTTTAGTCCCCTTTCTTACTCTCTGGGAAACCAGGGTCCTTTTCTGCTTGCCTCCAGTGTGCCTACATCAATTTGTTTTTGTGATCGTCTCACACTATCCTGGAGGTGACCAATTGGTTCTTACTCAACTCAGTTGCCTCCCTCCAGATTAAATTAAATTAAATTCTAGTCAGTTCTGTTCTTGCCCCTCTCTGTTTCTCCTGGTTTCATTTAGCTGTTACCTTTCTGCTCTTTTCCATACTCTATAGTGTTTTCTCCTTTTTTTTTTTAAACCATTTATCTGTTCTTCTTTCAAACCACATACATTTTACCCACAAGAAAGTCTTATTTTTTCTTGAATAAGAAATGATGAGACATTATTTATGTTTTGTTTTACAATAATGTATTCCTATTCAGAGAGTCCCAACAAGCTGGTATGGTAAATTCATAGTACACTCTTAAATATTAAAACCTAATTCAGGTTGCTTGAATGGCTCAGCAGTTGAGCGTCTACCTTCCACTCAGGTCATGATCCTGGGGTCCTGGGATTGAGTCCTGCATTGGGTTCCCCATGGGGAACCTGCTTCTCCCTCTGCCTATGTCTCTGCCTCTCTCTCTCTGTGTCTCTCATGAATAAATAAATAAAACCTTAAAAAAATATAAAGACAACCTACTTAATTTATTTTTTTAAAATTTTTTATTTATTTATTTATGATAGTCACAGAGAGAGAGAGAGAGGCAGAGACACAGGCGGAGGGAGAAGCAGGCTCCATGCACCGGGAGCCTGATGTGGGACTCGATCCCGGGTCTCCAGGATCATGCCCTGGGCCAAAGGCAGGCGCCAAACCGCTGCGCCACCCAGGGATCCCTACTTAATTCATTTCTATTGCGTATTTAAGATACTGATGAATCTGCATTTAGACATGTTTTAATACAGAAAACCTTAGACTCCAGCCCTGGTTTGAGTGAAGAGCTTGTGACAAGATTAGTTTTCTCAAGTATAAAATGCAGATTTGGGCTAGAAAGAACCACCCTGGTAATATTTTAAATTAGCTTGATTAAATATTCTAAAATACTTAATAATATTCACTCATAATTTATTGTTATTATTTCCTGTTATTCTTTGTTATTTCATCAATTGTGTACCTTTGTGCTTGGTAATTTCTGACTGTTTAACGGATTAATGCTAAATATTTCAATATTTGAATGGATAACACATGGGTACACCCAGCTTCCCTAGCCCACACTTCAGTCCCAATTTCCAATTCTCATTCATTCAATAAATATATATTAAGCACATTAAAAAAAAGTGGTTTCTTTTTAGGTCATACTTTTGGGTAAAATGTTTTTATTCTGAAGACGTTATTTTTCAGAATTCTTCTATTCTGAAAAAAAATGTTGTCTTGACTAGACAGAGCTCAGGAGTTACACTGAAATACTACACCATTTAGAAGACTTAATTTTTTCTTATTATATTCCCAGTTCAACTATATTTATTTAAAGCAATGTGTAGAAAGCAGTCCTATAGTACCTATTCAGCAGGAATGGCTGGATCACATGTTAATGCTGATACCTGAGTCTTTAAAGGAAGGGAAAGAAAGAGAAGGACTCGTGGAAAGTCTCATAAATGAGGTGTCAAGAGACTTTGAAAAAAGCATGAAGAGGTATCTGGGTAAGTGGCATTTAACTCATGCCAAGCTTCTTTTACTTTTGTTTCCCATCCCTCCAATCAAAAGTAGAAATATGAATAATGAACATTTATGTATTTAGCTATATGTATTTCTTAGATATTTTTTAAAGTTTTTATTTTGAGGGGCACCTGGTTGGCTCAGTCTCTAGAGCGTGCAACTCTTGATCCTGGGGTATAGGTTCAAACTTCACTTTGGGTGTAGAGATTACTTTAAAAAATGTAATCTACTTTTATTTTTATTTTTTAAAAGATTTTATTTATTCATGAGAGACACACAGAGAGAGATAGAGACACAGGCAGAGGGAGAAGCAGACTCCAGGCAGGGAGCCCGATGTGGGATTGGATTCCGGAACTCCAGAATCACACCCTGAGTTGAAGGCAGACGCTCAACCACTGAGCCACCCAAGCATCCCAAATGAAATCTACTTTTAAAAAAGATTCTATTTTGCGCTTATTATCTAGTCAAAATCTTTGTCATTCAAGGGAACTTCGTGTAATTTTTACGTGCCTTGTTAGCTAATAGCCTTTTGACTTTTTCTCTTTGTCTTTATGGCTGTAGTTATACTGCTTACAAAAATATTACCATATTTAGGGAGATTTATTAAGGACTTAACATTTGCAATTTTTATTGGAATAAGTTTTCTTAAGTGGTGTTTGAGTAGAGAGAATACAAAAAACTGAAAACTCAAAGCTTTTCTGTATCTGACTTCACACCCAAAGTAACATCAAAATAGTACCAAGAACTTAATTTTTTTCTTTTTTTAAATTTTTTTTTCAAATAAAGGAACTTTTTCTTCTACTCACTTTAATGCTCAATAAACCATGTTACCCAATATCAAAAGTTAGAAACTTTTGTTTTGATTAGGATTTGCAAGAGTTTTCAAGAAATATTAATACATATATGTATTTTAGTGAGGAGTGTTCTCGTGAAACCTCCAGTTAAATGGCTTGAAGATGAAGGAGGCCCTTTACCTGAATCCCCTACGTGAGTAAATTATTATGATGATTTAAAGATTTTTATTTATTTATGAATTTATTTAGAGCGTAAGAGTGTCAAGCAGGGGGAGGGGCAAAAGGAGGAAGAGAGAGAGAGAATCCCAAGCAGACTCTTCATTGAGTGTGTGGGGCCCAATGTGGGAGTCATTCCCACAACCCTGTGATCATGACCTGAGCCTAATCAAGAGTTGGAGGCTCAACCAACTGAGACACTCAGGTGCCCTAGTAAATTTAGAAACAGAATGGCATCTAGCTTTTGATAACAGATAGAAAATAAGCTGATCTTACATTTAAGTCTAGAATTGTGAAGCTCAAAGGTATTTTGAATACATCTAAAAAATAGCACTACTATTTTTTTTTTCCCCTCGAAGGTATCCTTGCTCTGGACTTGTCTATTTGCTGTTTATACAATTAGGGGAACATTTATGGATGTATAGGTCAACTTGACCTTAAGGAAGCTTTGGTATGTGGCAGACAGATTTCTTCATCTCTTTTCCCCAGGCCTAAGGTCTGGGTTTGTGGATCTCTACCCACAGTAACGGAGCCAGAGCACAGTGGAAGTCAGCAGGGCAACCCCACCTAGCCTATCATTCTGCCTTCCCCACAAGTGGTCTCTGGCCTTTCCGAAGAGAATGCAGTTTCAAGATCTTGATGCATTTTTATTACATGGACGTCTTCTAAAGCTCCCGTTGCAGACCATATTTTTCTCTTCTAAATCCCTATTCTTCTTGCTTTAATACTAATTCTATGTCATAACTATTATTTCCTAAAATTTAGAGTGTATTGTTTGAACCCTGTTTGATATGGTGTTTTGCTTTTCCAGAGGACTGGATTATTCTAATCCTTGGCATTCTAGCTATCTGCAGACAAGAAATCAAATATCAGCTAATTTGCACATTGTTCATCCAACTATGAAAATGTTACTGGACCTTGGCTATACGACGTTTGCCAATACAGTTTTGCTAGATTTAACAGGGATTAGGTAAAGTCTCATATTTATTAACTAACATTTAAGATTTGAATGTCTCCTGCTTGAGTCTTTATATTTTTACTGTGTGCGTTTTAAAACTAAGTTTTGGGGAAAAAACAACAACTAAGTCTTGGGAACTTTTCTTTAGATTAAAACTTTTAAAAATTAATCTTATTTTTTTAATTGTATTTATTTATTCATGAGAGACACACAGAGAGAGAAAGAGAGGCAGAGACACAGGCAGAGGGAGAAGCAGGCTCCATGCAGGGAGCCCGACGTAGGACTCGATCCCAGGTCTCCAGGATCAGGCCCTGGGCTGAAGGCAGCGCTAAACCGCTGAGCCATCCGGGCTGCCCTTAATTTATCTTATTTTTAAACAACTGTGTATTAAAACCAATATTTATCATTTGCTTTAAATCATTTTAAATTTTCTTATAAATAGAGCTAAAGGGCCAATTGATTGTGAATCACTGAAAAATGATCTATCAATACAAGCTAGAAAGGCAGAAGAGAAGATAATGAATACATGGTATCCAAAGGTTATAAATCTTTTTACCAAGAAGGAAGCTCTAGAAACCATCAAACCTGAAAAGTTGGATGCATTTTATAACTGTGTTTCCACACTTATGTCAAATCAGGTAAATATATTTTATATATCTTAAATAATGTTAATAAAATTAGTTTATGATTTTATTTTATTATTTTTTAAGTTTTTATTTGAATTCCAGTTAGTTAATGTGCAATGCAATATTAGTTTCAGGTGAACAATATAGTGACTCATCACTTCCATACAACAGTCAGTACTCATCACAAGTGTATTCCTTGAACCCCATTACCTATTTAACCCATTCCTCCACCCTCACCCCCCCATAACCATCAGTTTGTTCTCTATAGTTTAGGGTCTGTTTCTTGGTTTGCCTCTCTCTCTCTTTTTCCTCCTTTGCTTGATTGTTTTGTTTCTCAAATTCCACATATGAGTGAAATAGTATGGTATCTCTGTTTCTCTGACTGACTTATTTCACTTGGCATTATACTCTCTAGCTCCATCCGTGTCATTGCAAATGGCAATATTTCATTCTTTTTTATGGCTGAGTAATATTCCATTTATGTAAATATACCACATATTCTTTATTCTTTTATCTATCTATGGACACGGGCTGCTTCCATAATTTGGCTATTGTAGACAATGCTGCTATAAGCATTGGGGTGCATGTATCCCTTTGAATTAGTACTTTTTATTCTTTGAGTAAATGCCTAGATGTGCAATCACTGGATTGCAGGGTAGTTCCATTTTTAACTTTTTGAGGAGCCCCCATACTGTTTTTCCATAGTGGCTGTACCAGTTTGCATTCCCAAAAACAGTGCAAAATTGTTCCCCTTTCTCCACACCCTCCCCAACAGCTATTGTTTCTTGTGTTGTTGATTTTAGCCATTCTGACAGGTGTGAGGGGATATCTCATTGTGGATTTGATTTGTATTTCCCTGATGATGAGTTATGTTGAGCATCTTTTCATGTGTCTGTTAGTCATTTGTATGTCTTCTTTGGAAAAATGTCTGTATCTTCTGCCCATTTCTTAATTCGATTATTCATTTTGGAGTGCTGAGTATAAAACTGGTGTTTTAGTTTATTATTTTAAATAAAATTCTAATTAGATATAGTGGTAGGTAATTGTTTTGAAATAAGTTTAAAATATCTTTAGCATAATTGTGTTTAAATTAGTTTAGCATAAAATACTTCATTTCTGAAGCAATATAAAATAAAAAGAAAGTCTAGAAGTATGTGTCAATATTATAAGTGATTACTGGGCTCATGCATAAGGGCTATCAACTATCCATAGGTTTATTGGAGAATATTCACAAAGGACTATTTTAGTAAACATTTAAAAAAGATTTTTATTTATTTTATTCATGAGAGACAGAGAGACGGAGAGACATAGGCAGAGGGAGAAGCAGGCTCCATACAAGGAACCCAATGTGGGACTTGATCCTGGGACTCCAGGATCATGCCCTAAGCCGAAGGCAGATGCTCAACTGCTGAGCCATCCAGGTGTCCCCCTAGTAAACATATTTGAACATATGAAATTCCAAGTCAGTTGATTCTCATTTTTTTCTCAATAAAATTTTGGTTTGAAATGGAATTGATCATCTTTAAAGAATATTAATTTATATTAATTATATATTTATAGGCTCCTCAAATTTTTACTATTGTAGAAATACAATTCTATAAAAATAGTTTTGAATAAAACCTTTCCCTTCTGGAAAATATCTCCTAAGATTCTATGAATTTTTCAATGTATCCTTAAAAGGACACATTTAATATCTAGTATATAATCCTGTAATTAATATATACATTATTTTCTTTTTACGTTTATCCTCTTAAGAGGACTATGATTATTTGATAAGAAGTAGAGATGAGGAATATTTTGAAGATGGTTTTAGATATATTTATTTGTTTGGCTAAATTTCCAATAGTTGGTTCTACATAGGAATGCATTATTCAGGGGCACCTGGGTGGCTCAGTTGGTTGGCATCCTACGCTTGGTTTCAGCTCAAGTCATGATCTCAGGGTTATGAGATAGAGCCCCCATTTGGGCTCTGTGCTCAGTGTAGAGTCTGCTTGAGATTCTCTCTCCCTTTGCGCCTCCCCACTCTCTCTAAAATAAATAAATAAATAAATAAATAAATAAATAAATAAATAAATAAATAAATAAAATCTTTTTAAAAATAATGCATTATTCATACTTTGGCAACTTAGTGTGCACATTTCTAAGTCCAGTGGCTTCACACTCACCTAGTGATATGCTGGAAATCCAGCTTTGGGGATGAGGGAGAAAAGCCCTAATTTGTACTGTTTGCCAATTTTCTAGTGTAAATATTCTCACTGTGGCAATTTTCAGGCATCCAAGGGATTAATAACTGGCTCATAGAAGTCTTCAATATTTAACAGTTGACACTAGGAGATAGCTCTAGCATACCACCGTCCTTCACCTTATATGCCTGTCACCCCATATCACCCTCACCCTCAAGTGGCTGGCCTTTCCTCCCATTAGTATTTACCATGTTGTTTAATTTTCTGAAATGTTTTCTGTAACAGGGAAAGAATTACTAAAGAATGTGGAAGATTCTGAGTTGCCATATTAACCCTGTTGATATTTGGGAGGCCTGAATGGCTCAGTGGTTGAGAATCTGGCTTTGGCTCTGGTCATGATACCCGGGTCCTGGGATCAACTCCCGATAGGAGCCTGCTTCTCCCTCTGCCTATGTCTCTGCTTCTTTCTCTGTGTCTCTCATGAATAAACAAGTAAATAGTCTTAAAAAAGATTATTGATATTCTATAAAAAATTAAAGTTTGCATATATTGTTCCATTTATTGTTTTAGACTACATTTAGTAGGAACATATTGTGCTGAAGATAATTTTGAGGGCTAAATGGAATGATAGAATGGCTTAGTTATAGGTAATAGCTCACTGATTTTGAACTAAAGGTTAAAAGGTTAAAGGTTGAATTTGTAAATTCTAAAGTAACAATTTATTACATCATGCAGCTAAAGGACTTCTTAAAGAGAACTGTAGAAGGATTTGTAAAACTCTTTGACCGAGAAGATCAGCAAGGGCTGCCAATATTTAAGATGGAACTGACATTTGATGATGATAAAATGGAATTTTATCCTACCTTTCAAGATTTGGAAGATGTTGTTTTGGGTTTGGTAGAGCGAATAACTGAAGCTCTGCAGGTATTCCACCAACCTTATCCACTGGGCTTCTTTATATGGATCTCTTTCAACATTTTAAACAGTTGAAACTATAAAGTGGACATAAAATGTCCATAACATAAAATGTTAAGTTAGAAAGTGCTTTCTCTTTGATAAAGTCCCTGGATAGAAATGATGTTTTCCTTTTTAGAACTTTTATTACAGTTAGGAATAGGTATTTATGGGCTCATTTCATCTTCCCTAGTTAGTTGTGAGCTTCTTAAGGATGAGATCCACATCATGCTTGTTTTTTCTACTTTCTAGTATAATCACTTAGACATTATAGTTATTCAATAAATACTTATTGAATGATAGAAAACTAACTCAAGTTTTTATACTAGACTACAAACTATACAATTTTATTTTATTTTATTTTTTGAGATTTATTTTTAAGTAATCCAATGTGGGGCTGGAACTCCCAACACCTGAGATCAAGAGTCACATGCTCTACCAACTGAGCCAGCCATGCACCCCAAACTATACAATTTTAAATCATTATTTTGAATCAAGTTGTCTTTTTTTGGTGGGGGGGGGCACTGAAATCTGAAATGAATGTTTAAAATTATAAGATCTATGTATAGACCAATTGCACAGATATTTATTTCATAAATTATCATTTTAATTTTTGTTAGAATGTCCAAACAGTTCCCTCTTGGCTATCAGGAGCTTCACCATCCGTAAATCTTGACACACAACTTCCTGAACGTGTGTTACAATGGGCTCTTACGACACTGAAGTTGGCAGTACATTATAACTTAGAAGGTGCAAGAAAACATTATGAGACATACGGTATATATCACAAATATAATATTACACCCTTTTATCATAAAAGAATACCGTTTTTATTTTTACTGGAAATTGGTCAAATATTTGATTGTCTGGGGCTGTCATGAAAAAGCAGAAAGAGCCAGAAGTGAGCATTGGCATGGCTTTTGGCAGAATCAAAGCATGAACCCAGGAAGCTTGAATTCTGTTGTCTAGTCCAAAGTGTAAATGTTAACAGGAGCAGAGTAATAAAGCCAAAAGGTAGAGAGAAGAGATGTTGGAATAAGGAGAAAGCTAAAACAAGTTTTAAATTAATATAGTTTTAAAGATAGTTTTGAAGAGACTGCAGCTCAGTTTTACAGTCTCTAAGTGTGTATGGGGTCAGGAGATAGTTATTTGACATTCTCTTAATCAAAACCTTCTATTAACTGGTTTGTCTGCACCTCCAAATTATTGTAAGGTCATTATATATACACTCTTGTCTTTATTTTAAAATGCCAATGTTCAACCTGGTTTGCTTGCTTAGGTCTATTTTATTCTTTTCCTAGTAGTGTATGTTAGTTCTCTATTAATAATATTTAATTGAATAGTCTACTCCTTTCCATGACCATATCAAAAAGTGCTTTATCTTTTTGAATGGGTCTTATTACTGAGATTTACATTAGATTATTAATTTTCAGTTGAAAAATACAATTGGCTTCTTGATGGGACCGCAGTTGAGCTGATAGAGACTTTTCAGGCAGAAGATCATACTTTTGATGAATACACAGATGTAAGTGGTAATTCTGTTCTACATTAATGCCTTTGACTTTCTTTTTTTAATTAGGGCTTTTTTTCCTGGAAGGTAAGTGCTTCAATTAAAGTTAATAGAATTTCTTATTCAGAATATCATTATAGTAAACTTATAGATTCACCAAATAATTTCTTTAGTCATTCATGTATTCATTCATTGCTTCAACAATTACATTCAGACACCTAACAAGATTTTGGTGGTGGAAAGATGAATAATACATACACATTGCCCTCAGGAGCTGATGTTTGGCCTGCAAGCCAGACAAATGAGTAACAATAATGACATATGGAGATAAGTACTGGAATGGAGGTGTAAACAAAGTATTGTGGAAGCACAGAAGTGGGAATGATTGCTTCTGCTTTGGAAGATTGGTGAAGAGTTCTTGAAGAAGTGAGAAGTGAGCGAGGCTTTGAAGTAGAAGTCTATAGTGGAGAAGACAGGGACTGTAACATGAACAAAGACCAAAAGGGCTTAGGGGTGTTCAGAGACTATCAAATGAACCCAAAAGCTGAATACTAGGTAACAGGGATGCAGTACATAGCAGATTTAGAATATGAAGGTAGACATGTGGGATAATTTTAGAGTATCTTTGCTCAAGAGTTTGTACTTTGTTTTGAAGGTTTTTAGCTATGCAAGTGATATACTTGGATCTGAATTGTAAATGCTTTTTTAAAAAATTTTAAGCTTATAGGAAGATTTTTCAATCTTGCCTCGGAAATAATGCTTTTGCCTCAGTGGGTTCATTACCCTATGGTGCGTTTGGATTGTGAAGATTTGAAGACAGGCCTAACAAACAAAGCAAAAAACTTTGCAAATATATTACTAAACAACATAGCTTCAAAACATAGAAAAGAAAATGAATGGTAAGTAGAAGTAATTGCTAAACTCAGAATTATAGAGTAAAAAGAAATATTTTGCTAATAATAATTCTTGGTTGAAGTAAGAGGGATGCGTGGCTGGCTCATTTGGAAGAGCCTTGACTCTTCATGTCGGGATCATGAATTTGAGCTCCACGTTGGATGTAGAGATTAATTACTTAAATAAAATACATAAGCTTTAAATTAAAAAAAGATTAAAATATAAGTGTTTACAACTTTCTCTTCATAGTTGCCTCTTAAGGAATATCCTTTGTAGTCCCAATGGTCTGTTTTTTATGTGTTTGTTTGATACAGTTTGAGAGTTGTTTTGAGGCAACCCAGGATTTTTTTTTTAAAAAGAAATTGAAATAAAACAGTGTTTGGATACAGGTTGCATGAAAATGGAGAGATTAGACTTTCAATGATATTGGAAACATCTGGTATTGTTCCTGACCCCAGTATTTACTTGTGTCACCTGCTTATTTTCGTTATCTGTAAAATAGAGACAGCAGTACCTACTTTGCAGAGTGGCTGTAAAATTAGATTCACAAACCAGTGTCCTGTTGTCTGAATATGTCATGCAGATATTTTTATTTGTCTCATGCTGTATTTTATTTTGTTTAAGTACATTTTTTTTTGGTTTAAGTACATTTTGAATTGACTATCAACATTTCAAAATTAGGAGATTTTACATATAACATACACACACACACACACACACACACACTCTCTCTCTCTCTCTCCAGATCTCCTACTTTTCTTGAAAAAGTGGGAAGACTGTACCACGTTGGGCCTTCAGTGGTAAATGGAGCTGAGAAGCAGTTTTCGTTTTACACAGGGAATATGTCCTTTCATTTGTTCACCCACTGCTCATGCAATTCATCATCCAACTCATTTAACTTATTTGTTATCTGTCTGGGCCCCAAGGAATCTTAGCTTGTAACCTTTGTAAAGATTAAAACTAATATATATATAAAGCACCAGCACAGTGCTGGGAATATGGTACTCAATCAATGTTAGCTAGTGTGTTTATTTTCCCAGAAGCAATGTGAGAAAATCATGTGCTTTGGAATCAGAAAGACTTGGATTTGAATACTGACTCTTCAATGAACTAGTTCTATGACTCTAGGCAAATCACTTAATTTCTTTGAGCCTCACCTGCTGTGTCAGGTGTGAAAAATAATACCTTCCTTGTAGGACTAGTGTCAGATTACAGATAACATTTGTAAAGTATCTGGCACCATACTTGGCATAGAATAAGTGCCCAATTAAGGGAGCTATCATATCAATAAATATTTTTAAATGAACAGAAAATACATGACTGTCAAAAAGTCAAGTATTATCAGGCATACTTTGTACAAAAATATACTACTACACAAAAAGATATCAAAGATGGCATGGCATTCGTTTCTAACAATCTCATTGAATAAGAGCAATGACGATGCCATAATCAAAAAATGATTTATGTTTAACATGACAGTTTTTTGTTATTTATTTTTTGCAGTATACATGACTTTTCTGGAAAATTCTATTACTTCCAACAAAATAATTCTTACTATAAACCCATGACGTAAGAGCAGCTGAAAAGTTATCTAGTTCATTCTTTGTTTTCTATTTAAATTCCACACTTGACCTAGATAACACCAAAAGGAGGAAATGTGTGCCACTAAGTAAAGTAAAAGTTATTAAATAAATGAATAATAATCATTAAAGAGCAATTTGATTGCTCACAATTTGGTTTAACATCTGCTTGGGCCACCTTGCTCTCAATCATTTTGTTTGCCTCCTTGTCTTTTGCTGTAATGTCTTTCCCAAGGGACTTAGATTCTGCTCTAGCAAGAATAAGTGTCTCCACAGGATCACCTGTCTTTTTGTCATTATCCACTTTAATGAATTCCTCCTAAATTTTTGATAATCAAGAATAAACAATCAAGCTCTATGTGATCTCAGTTTTGCTTACCTCTCCAGCCTCATTTTATGTCCCCTTCTTTGTATTCATATTGGCCTGCTTGCCATTCTAAGTATGCTCTATATCACACTGCTTAACTGGGTAGTTCAAGAGTTAAAGAGATTTGTAGAAAAAAATTTTTTAGTATGTCTTAATTTCCACATGAAAATGTTACCTCAATTTTGTAGATTTTGTAGATATAAGATGTATGCTGAGTTATAACAGATAAATTGTCCTTAAATGTTTTAAGACATCTTAGTGTCTTAATATTTTAAGGATATCACAGTTCATATTTTACAATAATCATAATATAACACACACGTATTGAGTATGATATAGCATTAATTACCATAGCCATAGTAAAGCAGAGTATTATGTCAGTATTTGCAGTGATTTTGAAGCAATTAAGGAGCATGCATTAAAAGTCCCTGGAACAACAGAAGAGATGATGGATCTGATAGCTTATGTAGAGAAATCCCGGACTATAGGGATTCAAGAGTTGGCTTTACGGATCAAGGTAAGAATCTTTTAATTTGTATGTTTTAAATTAGTTTCTTTTTATTGTGAAATATGATAAACATATTGAAAATATGTAAAACATAGTTAAACTGAGTTATAAAGTACCCACCTGGGCAGCCTGTATGGCTCAGTGGTTTAGCGCTGTCATCTGCCCAGGGTGTGATCCTGGAGACCCCAGATAGAGTCCCGCCTGGATCAGGCTCCCTGCATGGAGCCTGCTTCTTCCTCTTCCTGTGTCTCTGCCTCTGTGTGTGTGTGTGTGTGTCTCAAGAATAAATAAAAATCTTTAAAAAAAAAAGTACCCACCTATAATGCCATGACTAAGTTAAGAAATAGGATATTGCCTGGACCTCTGAAGCCCTCTGTGAGTGACTTTCTGATCATAACTGCTTCTCTCCCTCTCTGCCCTAGAAGTTTCCCTTGGTTTCCACAGTAATCACACTTTTTTATTCTTTTGTGCCACCAACTATGTGTGCATCCTCAAACAACATGAGCTTAAAAATTTTTCTTTCTTTTATAATTTACATTTAATAGTATACTTATGCCTTCCCAAGCACAAGATTGTATACCCATTCACCTATATTGTACTCTAATTCATTGTTTGAAAATGTGAAATATAACACACATACCCCAAATTGAATAAAACATAAATTGTGCAGTTTAAAATGTTATAAAGTAAACACCCCATAATTATCACCCAGGGAAGAAACGGAACCTTGCCAACACATTAGAAGCTCATCATATTTGCCTCTTTTTCCTGGATGTGTACACTATCCTGACTTTTGTGATAATTGCTTCCTTGCAACTTCTTTATAGTTTTACTGTCAAAATATGCATTCCTAATCAATATAATTAATTTTTGTCTCATTTAGATCTTTATATAGAGTCACACTGTTTCTATTCTTTTGCATCTTGCCAACATTATGTTAGTAATGCCATGCCATTGTTTCTTAGCTTCATTTTCATTGCTGTCTTATACTTACTATTATATAACCATACAATAACTTGTTATTTTAGTTTTATTGTTCTGGATATTTGGTTTGTTTCTACTTTTGCTATTAATAGCAATACTGCTGGGAACATTTCTGTACATGTATCCTGGTTTATATATTCATGCATTTCTCCTAGATATTATAACATATTTATTTTCACCTTTACTAGCTAAGGCAAAACTCTTTTCTAAAGTAGTTTCAGGTCGCCTGGGTGGCTCAGCGTTGAGCATCTGATTTGGCTCAGGGCCTGATCTTGGAGTCCTGGGATTGAGTCCCACATTGGACTTCCTGCATGGAGCCTGCTTCTCCCTCTGCCTATGTCTCTGCCTCTCTCTCTGTGTGTCTCTCATGAATAAATAAATAATATCTTAAAAAAAAAAAAAGTTTCGGGCAGCCCCGGTGGCGCAGTGGTTTAGCGCCACCTGCGCAGCCCAGGGCGTGATCCTGGAGAACCTGGATCCAGTCCCAGGTCCGGCTCTCTGCATGGAGCCTGCTTCTCCCTCTGCCTGTGTCTCTGCCTCTCTCTCTGTGTCTCTATGAATAAATAAATAAAATCTTAAAAAAATAGTTTCAATTTTATACTCCTACCAGCAGTGTACGAGTCCTACTATTTTACACCCTTACTTATGCTTGCTCTTGTGAGATATTTTAAATTTGCCAGGCTGTTGTCTTAACTATGGACAACAAACTGATGGGAGGGAGGTGGGTTGGGGGTGGTGAGGGAAATAGGTGATGGAGATTAAGGAGTACACTTGTTGTGATGAGCACTGGGTGATGTATGGAAGTGTTGAATCACTATATTGTTCACCTAAACTAATATTACACTGTCTGCTAGCTAAATGGAATTTAAATAAAAACTTTAAAGAAAAAAGAATAATTGCTGTTCTGTTAGGTGGAAATCATTGTATTTTTAATTTGCATTTTCCTGAAGAAAAATGAATTTGAATACTTTTCATATGCTTTTTTTTTTAATTTTTTTTTTATTATTTATTTTATGATAGTCATACAGAGAGAGAGTGGCAGAGACAAGGCAGAGACATAGGCAGAGGGAGAAGCAGGCTCCAGGCACCGGGAGCCTGACGGTGGGATTCGATCCCGGGTCTCCAAGAGCGCGCCCTGGGCCAAAGGCAGGCGCCAAACCGCTGCACCACCCAGGGATCCCTTTTCATATGCTTTTTAAAAATAATTTTTTATTACAAAAGTAACAATGACAGTAGAGAAGTAGGAGGTACAGAAAAACAGTAAGCTGACCAAAAACACAAAACATGTTCCTACTTAATAGAAAACTGAGGGATTCCTGGGTGGCTCAGCGGTTTTAGCGCCTGCCTTTGGCTCAGAGCGTGATCCTGGAGTCCCGGGATTGAGTTGCGCATCAGGCTCCCTACATGGAGCCTGCTTCTCCCTCTGCCTGTGTCTCTGCCTCTCTCTCTCTCTCTGTGTCTCTCATGAATAAATAAATAAAATCTTAAAAAAAAAAAGAAAATTGAGTATCATATTTTTGACTTAAGATTACATCAAAATGAAAAAAAGGATTTTATTGTAAACATGTTTGACTTAAGATTGAAACAAATATGAAACATAAAAATGTATTTTTGAATATTTAAATTTACAGGTTTAGATGTGTCAAGAATAAGTAAATTATTTAACCATTCACTGTTGGATATTTAAGATGCCTCCAGTTTTCTTTTTTTTTTCATTTCTTAATTTATTTTTTTAATTTACTTTTAAGATGCCTCCAATTTTTTTAAAATTTAAATTCAATTAATTAACATAATTATTAGTTTTAGAGGTGGAGTTCAGTGATTCATCCGTCTTTTTTTCTTCATTGCTTTTTATTTATTTATTTATTTTAAAGATTTATTTTTATTTATTTATGATTGACATAGAGAGAGAGAGGCAGAGACACAGGCAGAGAGAGAAGCAGGCTCCATGCCGGGAGCCCGACGCGGGACCCGATCCCGGGACTCCAGGATCGCATCCTGGGCCAAAGGCAGGTGCGAAACCGCTGAGCCACCCAGGGATCCCCTGCTTTTTATTTCTATAAATAATATTTAGAGAAGCATATTGGTAGCCACGCCTCAAAGTTTGTCATTAACAATATGTCCAATGTCTTCACAAATGCTCCCCCACACAGAAGGACTAATCATAAGATCCAGGCTGTGATTGACCTCAACACAGACTTCTTCTGAGCTGAAAGATTTCTTGTTTCATTTGGAATCTCATATGTTCCGTTTTGCATTTGAACACTGTATGTCATATTTCCCCATTAAACTACAAGTATTATGATTATATTATGAAAAAATAGTATATGACTATTGGGGTATTTCAAATTAACAGATACCTCAGATATTCCCATGTTAACAAGTGGGGAAATGAATAACACCTATTTGAAGTCTTCAGAAATGCAAGTGATTCATCAGTTTTATATAATATCCAGTGCTCATTACATCACGTGCCCTCCTCAATGTCCATCACCCAGTTACCCCATCCTCCCACCCACCTCCCTTCCAGCAACGCTTAGTTTCCTTCCTATGATTAAGAGTCTTTTACAGTTTGTCTCTATGATTTCATCTTGTTTTTTTATTTTTCCCCTTTCTGCCCCTATGATCCTCCGTTTTGTTTCTTAAATTCCACATATGAGTGAGACCATATGATAATTGTCTTTCTCTGATTGGCTTATTTCACTTATCATAATAACACCTAGTTCCATCTATATTATTGCAAATGGCAAGGTTTCATTTTTTATGGTTGAGTAGTATTTCATCAATATATATATATGTACTTATATATATAATAGTACTTCTAGTACTATTTTTTTTTACTTCTAGTACTATTGAAATACTTTTATATATATATACATACCACATTGATATAGATATATATGTTATTTAGATATATAATAAATATTATATATATGTATGTGTGTATGTGTGTGTATATATTTACACACACACATATATACATGTACATATACATATACATATATACATATATACATATATGTACATATATACATACACATATATATACATATACATATATACATATATACATTGATATAGATATATATGTTATTTAGATATATAATAAATATTATATATATGTATGTATGTGTGTGTATATATATACATACACACATATATATACATGTATATATACATATACATATATACATATATACATATATACACATACATATATACATACATGTATATGTATATATACATACACATATATATACATACACATACATATGTATGTGTGTATGTGTGTGTATATATATATGTATGTGTGTGTGTGTGTATATATATATATATATATATATATATATATATATATATATCCATTCATCTGTCAATGGACATCTGGGCTCTTGCCATCTTGCCATTGTGGACATTGCTGCTGTGAACATTGTGGTGCAGGTGCCCCTTTAGATCACTACATCTGTATCTTTGGGGTAAAAAACCTAGTAGTGCAATTGCTGGGTTGTATGGTAGCTTTATTTTAAACTTTTTGAAGACCATTTTCCAGAGTGGCTACACCAATTTGCATTCTTACCAACAGTATAGGAAGGTTCTCCTTTCTCTGAGTCCTCGCCAACATCTGTCATTTCCTGACTTGTTCATTTTAGCCATTTGACTGGTATGAGGTGGTATCTCATTGTGGTTTTGATTTACATTTCCCTGATGCTGAGTGATGTGGAATATTTGTTCATGTGTCTATTGGCCATTTTTATGTCTTCTTTGGAGAAATATCTGTTCATGTCTTCTGCCCATTTCTTGATTGGATAATTTGTTCTTTGGGTGGTGAGTTTGATTAGTTCTTTATAGATTTTGGATACTAGCCCTTTATCTGATAAGACTTTTCCAAATATCTTCTCCCATTCTGTTGGTTTTCTTTTGGTTTTGTCTCCTGTTTCCTTTGCTATGCAAAAGCTTTTTATCTTGATGAACTCCCAGTATTTCATTTTTTGCCTTTGTTTCCCTTGCCTTTGGAGACACATCTAGTTGCTGTGTCCAAGGTCACAGAGGTTGCTGCCTCTGTTATCTTCTAGGATTTTGATGGATTCCTCTCTCACATATAGGTCTTTTATCCATTTTGAGTCTATTTTTGTATATGGTATGAGGAAATGGTTCAGTGTCATTCTTCTGCATGTGGCTGTCCAATATTCCCAACACCATTTGTGGAAGAGATGGTCTTTTTTCCATTGGATGGTCTTTCCTGCTTTGTCAAAGATTAGTTGACCATAATGTTGAGAGTCCATTTCTGTATTCTCTATTCTGTTCCGTTGATCTGTTTGTTTTTGTGCCAGTACCGCACTGTCTTGATGATTATACCTTTGTAATACAGCTTGAAGTCTGGAAATGTGATGCCACCAGTATTGTTTTTCTCCTTCAATATTCCTTTGGCTATTCAGGGTCTTTTCTGGTTCCATACAAATTTTAGGATTGTTTGTTCCAGCTCTGTGAAAAAAGTCAATGATATTTTGATAGGGATTACATTGAATGTATAGATTGCTCTATACATATAGAATGTATAGATTGTATCTTGTAGCATAGATATTTTATTAGTTCTTCCAATACATGAACATGGAACCTTTTCCATTTCTTTGTGTCTTCCTCAATTTCTTTCATGAGTGTGCTAGAGTTTTCTGAGTACAAATCCTTTACTTCATTGGTTAGGTTTATTCTTAGGTTTCTTAAGGTTTTTGGTGCAATTGTGTGTAAATGGGATTGACTCCTGAAGTTCTCTTTCTTCTGTCTCAGGGTATAGAAATGCAACTGATATCTGTGCCTTGATTTTATATCCTGCCACTTTGCTGAATTGCTGTATGAGTCCTAGCAATTTTGGGGTGGAGTATTGGGTTTTCTACATAGAGTATCATGTTATCTGCAAAGAGTAAGAGTTTGACTTTTTCTTTGCCAGTTTGGATGCCTTTTATTTCCTTTTGTTGTCTGATTGCTGAGCCTAGGACTTCTAGTACTATTGAACAACAGGGGAGAGAGTGGACATCCCTGCTATGTTCCTAACCTTTGGGGAAAAGCTCTCAGTTTTTCCCCATTGAGAATGATATTCACTGTGGGCTTTTTGTATATGGCTTTTATGATATTAAGGTATGTTCCCTCTATCCTTAAATTGTGAAGACTGTCAAATTCTTTTTCTGTATCAGCTGAAAGGATCATATAGTTCTTGTCCTTTCTTTCTTTTTTTTTTTTTTGAAATATATTTTATTTATTTATTCTGGAGAGAGACAGAGAGAGGCAGAGACATAGGCAGAGGGAGAAGCAGGCTCCATGCAGGAAGCCCGATGTGGGACTCGATCCTGGGACTCCGGGATCAGGCCCTGAGCCAAAGACAGATACTCAACCACTGAACCACCCAGGCTTCCCAGTTCTTATCCTTTCCTTTATTAATGTGATATATCACCAGATTTGCAGATGTTGAAAGACTTGCAGTCCAGGAATAAATCCCACTTAGTCTTGGTGAATAATCCTTTTAATATACTATTGGATCCTATTAGCTAGTACCTTGGTGAGAATTTTGGCATCCATGTTCATCAGGGATATTGGTTTGTAATTCTCCTTGTTGGCAGAGTCTTTCTCTGATTTTGGGATCAAGGTAATGCTGGCCTCATGGAATGAGTTTGAATACTTTTCATATGCTTATTGACCATTCGGAATTCCTCTTTGGTGAAATGCTTTTACATGGTTTTGCCTATTTTTCTTTGGGGCTTTTGTGTCTTTTTTTATTTTTTAAAAAGATTTTATTTATTTATTTGAGAGAGAGAGATTGAGAGAGCATGAGCTGGGGGAGAAGTAGAGAGAGGGGAGCTGACTCCTCACTGAGCAGAGAGCCTGATGCAGGGCTGGATCCCAGAACCCTGGGATCATGTCCTGAGCCAAAGGCAGACACTTACCTAACTGAACCACCCAGTTACCCTCTTTTTCTTATTGGTCTATGATAGTTTTTTTTTCAATTGTGATAAAATATACATAACAAAAAATTTTAAGTGTGCTGTTTCACTTGTAGTTTTGAAGATATTATTGGTAAGTATCCTTTTTCTTTTACTCTAATTTATTCTAACTTTTTAATGGTATTTTTTGATGAAGAGAAGTTCTTGTTGTAATGCAGTCAAATGGGCAATGTTCCCCCCTCTTTTTTTTTTAAAGAGGGAGGGAGGGAGGGAAGGAGGAAGGGAGAGAGAGAGAGAGAGAGAGAGAGAGAGAGAGAGAGAGAGAGAGGTGAAGGAGAGCGGCAGAAGTAGAGGGAGAGAATCTTAAACAGGCTCCATGCTGCTTAAGGTAGGGCTCGATCTCACACCCTGAGATCATGACCTGAGCTGAAATCAAGAGTCTGACGCTTAACTGACTGAACCACTCAGGTGCCCCCAATGTTTCCTTTTATAGCTAGTGCTTTCTGTGTCTTGTTTAAGAAATCCTTTCCTACCTGGGGTCATGATGATTTTTTTCTTATATCCTTTTTTAGACTTGTGTAGTTTTCCCTTTCAGGTTTAGGTTTTCAGTCTTCCTAGAATCTTATTTTTGTGAATGATATGAGGTTCAACCTAATTATTATTTTTTGGACAAAACTGGAAAACTTTATTGAGAGAATTTTAACAAATTTTGAACACAAGAACAGTCTACATGGTTTCAGCTTGTCTTTGTTCAATCCTGGGGTTTCCCTTCGCCTGCTTCCAGCATCTTAAGGGACTCTAGATTTGCAAGTCTATTCCTTTTGACAAGTCTCTTCCCTTTGACATCAGGACTGTCTCCATGCTCTTTCCCAGTCTCGGGAAGAGTCAGTTCCTCCTGATTAGATTCCAGGGCAGGCCCTTGAGCTACAGGTACTCCTTCATCTCTTCTCTCTTAATCAGATATAATATCCTGACGCTCAATTGGTGGCTCCTTTCCTTTTTTTTTTTTTTTAAATATATATATATATTTTTAATTTTTATTTATTTATGTATTATAGTCACAGAGAGAGAGAGAGAGGCAGAGACACAGGCAGAGGGAGAAGCAGGCTCCATGCACTGGGAGCCCGATGTGGGATTCGATCCCAGGTCTCCAGGATCGCGCCCTGGGCCAAAGGCAGGCGCTAAACCGCTGCGCCACCCAGGGATCCCGGTGGCTCCTTTCCTTGTTGCTCAGCGCTGGGAACCACAGGCCAAATCAGCTGCAAAGATTTTTCATCATCTCATCTTGCTCTAGGCCTGAATGTTGGCCTTACTTGCCAATTCATATTTCACACAAGACAGACAATGGCCATTTTGCTGACACACCCAGAGAAAAGCAACCTGTTTATTTTTCCACATAGATGAGCATCCACATCCACATAGATGAGCAATTATGTATTTATCAGAGACTGTATTTGAGTATAATTGACACCAAATTTACTTTAGTTTTAGATGTACAACATAGTATCCAACATCTCTATACATTATGCTACGCTCACCACAGTGTAGCTACCACCTGTCATCATATAACTTTTACAATATCATTAACTGTATTCCCTGTGCTGTACCTGTTACTCCCATGATTTATTCATTCCATAATTGGAAGTCTGTATCTCCCAATCCTCTTCACCTATTTGACCTAACCCTTCATTTCCTTCCCTCTGGCAACCATCAGTTTGTTCTCTGTATTTATAGGTCTGATTCTAGCAATAATAAGTCTTGTTACTTGGTAGAACATGTCCTCCCATTCTTCTTCACCAAGTGTCTTGCTTGTTCTTGGTCCTTAGAATTTTCATACCAAATTTAGAATTAGCATATCACATTTCATAAAATACCTTTTGGTATTTTGGTTAAGATCACATTAATAATAATTTTGGGGATCCCTCAGTGGCTCAGCGGTTTAGTGCCCGCCTTTGGCCCAGGGCATGATCCTGGAGTCCCGGGATGGGGGTCCCGCGTTGGGCTCCTTGCATGGAGCCTCCTTCTCCCTCTGCCTGTGTGTGTCTCTGCCTCTCTCTCTCTCTCTGGGTCTCTCATTAATAAATAAATAAATAAATAAATAAATAAATAAATAAATAAAATCTTAAAAAATAATTTTTTTGAGAATTTGCATCTTTCTGGTATAAATTTTAGAATGAGTTTTTCACATTCCACAAAAATCTGTTAGGATTTTTATTAGGAATGCATTAAATAGAATTGGCACATTTACACAGGAGTCTTCCAATTCATGATATATCTTTTTTTAAAAAATTTGTCTCTTCTTTAAATCTCTCAGTATTTTATAATTTCCTCTGTAAAAGTTGTACTCATCTTTTTTAGATATATTTTCAGGTACTTAATATCTTTTAATGTTATATTGAATGATATCTTTAAATTTTAAATCTTTTTATTACTTGAATACAGAAATATAATAAATTTATAAAATAATTAAGACTTTATTTTTTAGAACAGTTTTAAATTTATAGAAGTACAGAGAGTTTCGTATTACATAGTCCTCACTGCCCCCTACACTCAATTTACTCATTGCATCTTACATTTGTATGGTATATTTATTAGAATTAATAAACTAGTATTGATATATTATTAACTAAAATCCACAGATTACTCAGTTTTTCTTAGTTTTTACTTAATGTCCTTTTTCTGTTTCAGGAACCTATCTTAGACACTACATTGTATCTAGTTGTATCTTCTTAGGCTCCTGTTGGCTCTGAGAATTTCTCAGATTTGGTGGGTTTTTGTTGTTGTTGTTTGTTTGTTTTTATTTTAAGTAGGCTTCACACCTAACATGAGGCTTGAATTCCCAACCTTGCAATCAGTGTTGCATGCTCTACTAACTGAGCCAGCCAGGCTCTCCCTCTTTTGTTTTGTTTTTAATGACATTGATAGTGTTGAGAAGTATGGGTCAGGTATATCAGAGGGTAGCCCTGTGTTGGAATTCATCTGATGTTTTTCTCATGATTAGACTGAGGGAGGTAGTGGGCTTTCTGAAGGAGGATCACAAAAGTAAATGCCATTTTCATCACATCAAATCAAGGGTACATATTATCAACATGACTTACCATTATTGATGTGACCTTGATCACCAGTCTGAAATAGTGTTTATCAGGTTTCTCTATTCTTTCCTCCCCCTTTCCATATGTTGTCTCTGGAAGGAAGTCACTCTCTGCAGCCCACACTTCAGAATTGGAAAATTATACTCTGTTAGAGTGGAGTAGCTACATAATTTTTTTTGGAATTCTTCTGCATGAGAGATTTGTCTTCTCCTCCTCTTATAATTTACTCAATTACTTATTTATCACTATGGACTTATGGGTATTTATTTTATACCTTGGGCTATAATAAAATTTTATAACATAAAATTTATTGCTATGTATAAATAAATAGCTATCACTGAATTTTTAATTAATTTTTGAAATTTCTTTTTTCTGGGCAGCCCTGATGGCCCAATGGTTTGGCATTGCCTTCAGCCCAGGGTATGATCCTGGAAACCTGGGATCGAGTCCCATGTCAGGCTCCCTGCATGGAGCCTGCTTCTCCCTCTGCCTGTGTCTCTGCCTCTGTCTCTCTCTCTGTGTCTCTCATGAATAAATAAATAAAATCTTTTTAAAAAGTTAAAAAAAAAGAAACTTCTTTTTTCTTTAAAAACCTTAATTTTAAAAATGTTATATTTTGGGGTGTATGGATGGCTCAGTCAGTTAAACTGCTGTCTCTTGATTTTTAAAAATATTTTTATTTTTATTTATTATTCTTTTAATATATTTTTTATTGGAGTTCGATTTGTCAACATACAGTATAACACCCAGTGCTCATCCCATCAAGTTCCCCCCTCAGTGCCCGTCACCCAGTCACCCCAACCCCACCCCCCCCACCTACCCTTCCACTACCTCTTGTTTGTTTCCCAGAGTTAGGAGTCTCTCATGTTCTGTCACCCTCACTGATATTTCCCACTCCCTTTCCCCTTTATTCCCTTTCACTATTTTTTATATTCCCCAAATAAATGAAACCATACATTTGTCCTTCTCCAGTTGACTTACTTCACTCAGCATAATAGAACTCAGAACCCTCCAGTTCTATCTATGTTGAAGCAAATGGTGAGTGTTCGTCGTTTCTGATGGCTGAGTAATATTCCATTGTATATATAGACCACAGCTTCTTTATCCATTCATCTTTCTATGGACACTGAGGCTCCTTCCACAGTTTGGCTATTGTGGACATTGCTGCTATAAACATTGGGGTGCAGGTGTCCTGCCATTTCACTGCATCTGTATCTTTGGGGTAAATCCCCAGCAGTGCAATTGTTGGGTTATAGGGAAGTTCTATTTTTAACTCTTTGAGGAATCTCCACACTGTTTTCCAGAGTGGCTGTGCCAGTTCACATTCCCACCCACAGTGCAAGAGGGTTCCCCTTTCTCCACATCCTCTCCAACATTTGTTGTTTCCAGCCTTGTTAATTTTCACCATTATCACTGGTGTGAGGTGGTATCTCATTGTGGGTTTTGATTTGTATTTCCCTGATGGAAATGATGCGGTGTCTCTTGATTTTGACTCAGGTCATGATCTAGGATCCTGCATGATCAGGCTCTGTGCTCAGCAGGGAGTCTGCTAGAGGGTTTCCTTCCCTCTCCCTTTACCCCCGTCTCCCCACTCATGTGTGTGCTTTTTCTCTCTTTAAAACAAATACATAAATCATTAAGAAAGTAAAAATGTTGTGTATTTTTATTTCTCTTCATTTTAATAGTTTATCTGAAGAGTTTTTTGCATGTCTACATATACCATCATATAAATTACAAATAGTGAATGTTTTGGTTCTGTCCTCATAAACATGACATGTTTCCAAAACCTTATTTAGAGTTTTAGAAATCATTGGCTCTTCTGTATTCCATAATGCCTTGGTTTTTCTAGATGATGTATTATATCTGGAGCTTTTTTTGTAGGAATCCAAACGCCGAATGAGTTACTTTTTAGATGTTTTCCTATTTTCTCAAGAAGACTTAGCTTTAAATTCAGCTGTCCTTATGTGGCCTTGGAAAATTAATCCCATCTTTGATGAAAATGATGAGGTAAATATCTTTCTCAGTTTATATTTTTGTATTCTGATATTTTAAGCACATTTATTTGATATACCTTTAAAAGCTAACTTTATGTGTCAATATGAGTTTGGAGCTAGCAACATTTATAGCTCTGCAAGCTTAGGACAGGCTGTTAGGCTTAATACAGGATCTGGTAAGAAGTGGGACTGACATTAAAGAGGTCAGAGCTATTATAGATTGATAATAACAGTAAGCACTGCCTTAAGTATTTTCCATTTAGTAATTTTTTTAATACTTGCAAAAATCCCAAGTGCTCCTATTTCCCCCATTTCATAGATAAGAAAAGTGAATCTCTGAGAAGTTAAATAACTGGCCCAGTATCAAAGAGAAAAGAAGTAGCAGATTCAGAATTTTATATCAGACTGAATATACTTTAGATTTTGGAAAAGTTCTAGTATAAACAAACCTCTTCTAAAGTGGGAAGTGAGATGGTATAGTAATGAAAAGCATGGACTTAATTTAGATAAACCTAAGTTCTTTTTTTTAAAAAAAGGATTTATTTATTTATTCATTCATTCATTCATTCATTCATTCATTCATTCATGAGAGACACAGATTGAGCGAGAGAGGCAGAGACACAGGCAGAGGGAGAAGCAGGCTCCATGCGGCGGGGAGCCCCATGCAGGTCTCAATCCCTGGTTTCCAGGATCAGGCCCTGGGCTGAAGGCGCTAAACCACTGAGCCATCCGGGCTGCCCATAAACCAAAGTTCTGATGCAGATTTTGGCTTTTATGACTTTGTGACATTGGACATATCTCTTGATTTCTATAAGCCTAAATGGTTTCATCTCTGAACTGAGAATAATGATAGTAATAATAACTGTGCTAATGTAGGTAAAGTATTGGGTAGTTTTTGACACATGATATGTGCTCAAAAATGGGAGCTTCTACCGTTATTCCCAGCATTTGTTAAATAAAGTATCTAATTAATATATAAGAATTGTTGCAGTCACTTCAGAGAGCTAGTGGTTTATTATTATTTACATTTTTATATTAGTTGGTGTTTCATTTTTCTACTCATTTTTACTTCTGTGGTGTTTTTTTATTACTATACAAAGCATTCAGATTTCTGATTTGATAAGTTTCCTTTGTAACAAAATAATTAACTTGATCAAATTGTCTCTTAAAAAGCTCATTGAGAATGCTAAACATAAAAAAGAAAATGAGCTAATGGCCAAGAGAGAGAAACTGATTTTGGAAATAGAAAAGGAATCACGGCGCATGGAAGAGTTTACAGAATTTGCAGAATTGGACCACATGCAACAGGTGTGATAAAAGCAGCTATAACAGGCCTGTAGATTAGTACAAGACATGTTTGCAAACGTTTAAATATGTGGAAAAACAAATGTTTCCTATGGCAAAGAGGGGTCTGACTTTTAGTCCTGGAACTGATACTATTTATGTGATCTTCCTTCTGACTTAGTTTTCTCTCTGTAAAATAGAACCATACCTTTTGCTCTATATCATAGTAATACTGGGAAGTTGATACTTAAAATTGCAATGTAAATGCAAGGACATAGCTTATGCAGTCTCATAATATCATATTTTTATAACATTACTTGGATATTTCTTGAGACAAAACGTTATTTGCTTTCAGTATGTGGCAGATGTAAGGCAACTACAAAAACGTATTCAGGAATCCGAAGAAGCAGTTCAGTTTATTAATAAAGAAGAGGAACTTTTCAAATGGGAATTGACAAAATATCCTGAACTGGATAAATTAAAAGTGAACATTGAACCCTATCAGAAGTTTTTTAATCTTGTTCTGAAGTGGCAACGAACAGAAAAACGGTAATTTCTGGTAATATAATACAAATTGAACAAATGATGTAAAAAGACATGTAAAATGTATAGTGATTTTTGATGTTGTTGGCTAAGTGTTTAAAAGTAGGACTTCTTCATCCACTTGAAAGAGAGAGAATCAAGTGTCATGCAGAAGAAATGTCAACTGTTGCTAAGATAGCACCTAACCTTACTGAAGTCTGATACTAAAGTGATATGCAATTAATGAATTTGACTAATGTTTTTGGAGTTAAATCTGCATTTCATTTGGCTGCTCAGTCGTTCACTTACAGTTTGAGACATTTGTTAGCATATGCAGCATGGCTGTGATGATGTTAATCTTACTTATCTCTCTACCATCAGCTGATGGTAGCTCTACCTGTTGTGATTAAGAAAAACTATTAAAGTGCTCTTACCTGCAGTTGCTTCTCTTTTAAAATAAATCTAGCCTAAAGAATTTCTAAGTTCCCCTCTGCACTCCAGAAGTTTCTGAGTTTAATATTTTGTCTTTCAATTCAGGTGGATGGATGGAGGGTTTTTGGACCTCAATGGGGAAAGTATGGAAGCCGATGTGGATGAATTTTCCCGAGAAATTTTTAAGACACTGAAATTTTTCCAAATGAAGCAAAAGAAGGAATTACAAGAAAAAAGAAAGGCAGCAAAAAGGCGATCTCTGGGAGAAGAAAGAATTGAAGAAGAACCAAAAGAGAATCCCACTATTACTATGTGCTCTACAGTAATGGAGCAGATAAAAGTTTTTAAGGTATGAACACATTTAATGACATTTTATGAAGCTCTGGTAGGAGCTATTACACATCATCCAGTGCTAATGAAGAGAAAAAGAACGATTTGGAAGCAAAACTAAAGCTAAGTCTGGAAAACTAGATCTATTACTAAATCCATGCTTCATTTTTTTCTGACGAAATCATTTAAATCAATCCCTTTGTCAAACAATGGATGACAAATAGCAAAGACTAGAATGACCAGATACAATGATATAAAGAGGATGAAAAATTACTAGTGCAGACCAGTCAGCCTATCCAAGGGCAGCAAGACAGGGTATCAGTTGCAAAAGCTTTAAAATCACACACTTAGGTTTGTATCACAATTCTGTGCTTGGTAGTGGCATATCTTGGGCAAGATATTTAGCCTCCCAGGCTTCAGTCATTTTTATGAGAGGATAAAAACTGGTGTTATGACAGTTAATAAGGCCTCCAGCTTCCCTAGGCAGCAGTGGCAGTGATTCCAGGTGTAGTGACAAGTTTCCACTGTCTGCATGCGCATAGCGCAAACTCAGATGGGATCTTGAGCATTGTTTCTTACCTGTATAACTCAGGTTATCAATGTTATGACTTTCATGTATATACTCCCAGAGTTTTGTTGCACGTATAACAATGTGAATATGAATTCTTATTCTTCCATCTTTCTACATAAAATATAGTGTACTACATGTATTATTTTCTTCCTTTGTTTTGATTACTTTATCTTGGAGACTTTTCTCCTCATATTATCAACTTTTTCTCTTTTTTTTTTTTTGCATCTATATAATGTTATATATTGGTGTAGGTGTGCGTGTAAAAGTGCAACTTCAAGGTAAACTCCAGAAGAGTATGCTAGATTAAAATCTATAGTCAAATTACCTTGCATAGGAGCTAAATCTATTTAAGGTTTCACCACCTTCAACAAGAGAATATCCTCAAACTTGGGTTTTTACTAATCTGCTAAGAGAATTTTCGTTTCTCTTATTACATAAAGTGTTAAGCATATTTTTATATATTTAAAAATGTTTTGTATTTCTTTGTGAACTGTTTGGTCTTAACATTGTCTATTTGTCTATTGAATTATTGGTCTTTTTCTTACTGATTTCTAGGACATAATATATAAATATTATTTATATGTCTATTAATATTAATTATATTAATATCTCTAGGACATTAATTTCCTAGGGCATTATATTATAGATATATATAACATGTATAAGAGATATTAGGTTTTGCCTATGATGTGTTTTGCAAATATTTGTTATTTGTTTTTTGACTTTATCATGGCTCTTGCCTTGCAGAAGTCTTTTTTTTAAAAATATTTTATTTATTTATGTATTTATATATTTATTTATTTGAGAGAGAGAAAGTGTGAGCAAGGAGAGGGGCAGAGGGGAGGGACAAAGTGGGGAGAAGGAGAGAGAAAGAATCTCAAGTAGGCTCCCTGCTAAGTGCAGAGGCCTGAATCTCACAATCTTGAGATCATGACCCTGAAATCATGACCTAAGCTGAAACCAAGAATTGGGTGCTTAACCAACTAAGCCACCCAGGCGTCTCCTTGCAGAAGCCTATTTATGTTTTTATTTGAATTTAGATTTATTATTCCAAAGTAAATGGAAAAGGAAGTTTTAAAATTTTATGTAGTTATCATTCTTTTCCTTTTTTAAAAAATAAATTAGGTAATCTTTATGCCCAACATGGGGTTTGAACTCACCATCCTGGGATTGAGAGTCATATGCCCCATCAACTGAGCCAGCCAGGCACCCCCATTCTTTTCCTTTGTCTACTGAATTTTAAATTGTAGCTAGAAATGCTTTCCTCATTCCAAGCTAATGTTTTCTTCTAGTACTTTCATAGTTTATTATTTGACAACACTTTATTGAGGATTCTTGAGGAGGGAGGGATATTGATCTTAATTAATTTTCTTGTAATATCTTTGTCAGGTTTTCGTATCAGGATTATACTGATCTTATAAAACAAAATGGGGAAGTTTTATCTTCCCTATTCCTTTTAAAAAGAAAATATTTTATTTATTTAAAGCATGCAGTTCAGTGACTTAGAATATTCACAGAGTTTTGCAACTATCACCACTATCTAATTTTAGAACATCATCACTCCAGAAAGTAAGCCCTTAACTATTAATATTAATGGTCACTCCCCATTTCCTCCTCCTCCTCCTAGATCATGGCAGTACTAATCTACTTTCTGTCTCTATGGATTTATCCATTCTAAACATTTCATATAAGTGGAATCATATTGTATGTGGCCCTTGCAACTGGCTTCTTTCACTTAGCGTATGTTTTCAATGTTGCAATATATATAATACTTCATTCTTCTTTATTGATGGATGATACTCAATTGTATGGATATGTCACATTTTGTTTATCCATTAATCTCTTGATGGACATTACATTGTTTTTACTTGTTAGCTCTTATGAGTAATGCTGCTATGAATATTTAGGCACAAGTTTTTGTGTGGACATATGTTTCCTTCTCTGGGGTATGTACTTAGGAGTGGAATTGCAGGGATACATGGTGATTCTACGTTTAACTTTTTGAGGAACTGCCAGACTTTTTTCCAAAGTAGCTGCGCTGTTTTACATTCCTACCAGCAATGCACAGGGGTTCCAATTTGTTCACATTCTTGTCAACACTTGTTGACAATAGCACTTGTTATTGTCTGTCTTTTTTAGTATAGCCATCCCAATGAGTATGAAGTGGTATCTCAGTGTGGTTTTGATTTATATTTACCTAATGACTAATAGTATTGAGCATCTTTTCGTGTGCTTATTGGCCATTTATATATTTTCTTTGGAGAAATATCTGTTTAAATCCTTTGCTCAGGGGCAGCCCGGGTGGCTCAGCGGTTTAGCATTGCCTTCAGTCCAGGGCCTGATCCTGGAGACCCGGGATCGAGTCCTACATCCAGCTCCCTGCATGGAGCCTACTTCTCCCTCTGCCTTTGTCTCTGCCTCTCTCTTTCTGTGTCTCTTTCATGAATAAATAAAATCTTAAAAAAATAAATCCTTTGCTCATTTTTAAATTGGATTGTCTCTTAATATTAAATTATAATTTTTTATATTGTATACACAAGTCCTTTATTAAATATGTGATTTAAAAGTTTTTCTCCAGGGCACTTGGGTGGCTTAGTTGGTTAAGCACCAGACTCCTGATTTTGGCTTAGGTTATGGGCTCAGGGTCCTGAGATTCAGCCCTCTGTCAGGCTCCATGCTGGGTGTGAAGATTCTCTCTCTCTCCCTCTACCTGTCCCCCACCACTTGTGAGTGTGTGTGCTCTCTCTCAAAAAAATATGTATCTATATATGAAGATTTTTTTCTCCCATTTCTTCTGTGGATTGTCTTTTAATTTTTTTGATGGTATGTTTTGAAGCACAAAAGTTTTAAATTCTGATGATGTCTCATTTATCTATTTTTTCTTTTGTTGCTTATGCTTTTGATGTCATATCTAAAAAAAGATTGCCTAATCCATGAATAATTACTAAGGAAGACATAATGAAATCTCTTAGAGATTTCCATTTAGTCTCCTCCACCTTTCCTTGGATAAGGACAACCCAGGAATGGCTCCTTCATGGCTATGATATTGCTGTTCACAGCTTTTCTTGATAGCCCTAATACAAACTTGGGAACAGTGTTTTTGTATGCTAAATGTAGGCCAGTAGCCCTTAGCTGTGCCTAATCTTAGATAGTTATGCTGTGCATTTTTTACTTGTACCATATTTTATTTGTCCCTGATACTCTTCAGAACTTTTCTGAGAAGTGAAGCAATAATGCAGCATCAACTTATTAAAATACATTTTGAACCTCGAAAAAAAGGAAGCTGGGATTGCATTGAATCTTTAAATTGATTTGGGAAATATTGTCATCTTAATATTAATTCTTCCAGTGTATGAGCATGAGATATTTTTACATTTATTTCGTCTTCTTTAATTTCTTTTGGCAATTATTTGTAATTTTTAGTCTACAAGTTTTGCAATTATTTTATTAAACTTACTCCTACGTATTTTATATTTCTTTATGCTATCATACATGAGATTTTTCCCCTTAATTTTGGTTTTGAGTTGTTTATTGTTAGTTTGTAGAAATACAATTAATTTTTGTATAGTGATCTTATATCCTGCAACCTTACTGAACTCATTTATTAGTTTTAACAGTTTTTAAATGAATTCCTTAGTGGAGCACCTGGCTGACCCAGTCAGTGGAGTATGCAACTCTTGATGTCAGGGTTATAAGTTCAAGCCCCACATTGGATATAGAGATTACTTTAAAAAAAATAAATGAGTTCCTTAGAATTTTCTCTATATAATGTTATATATTGGTGTAGGTGTGCGTGTAAAAGTGCAACTTCAAGGTAAACTCCAGAAGAGTATGCTAGATTAAAATCTATAGTCAAATTACCTTGCATAGGAGCTAAATCTATTTAAGGTTTCACCACCTTCAACAAGAGAATATCCTCAAACTTGGGTTTTTACTAATCTGCTAAGAGAATTTTCGTTTCTCTTATTACATAAAGTGTTAAGCATATTTTTATATATTTAAAAATGTTTTGTATTTCTTTGTGAACTGTTTGGTCTTAACATTGTCTATTTGTCTATTGAATTATTGGTCTTTTTCTTACTGATTTCTAGGACATAATATATAAATATTATTTATATGTCTATTAATATTAATTATATTAATATCTCTAGGACATTAATTTCCTAGGGCATTATATTATAGATATATATAACATGTATAAGAGATATTAGGTTTTGCCTATGATGTGTTTTGCAAATATTTGTTATTTGTTTTTTGACTTTATCATGGCTCTTGCCTTGCAGAAGTCTTTTTTTTAAAAATATTTTATTTATTTATGTATTTATATATTTATTTATTTGAGAGAGAGAAAGTGTGAGCAAGGAGAGGGGCAGAGGGGAGGGACAAAGTGGGGAGAAGGAGAGAGAAAGAATCTCAAGTAGGCTCCCTGCTAAGTGCAGAGGCCTGAATCTCACAATCTTGAGATCATGACCCTGAAATCATGACCTAAGCTGAAACCAAGAATTGGGTGCTTAACCAACTAAGCCACCCAGGCGTCTCCTTGCAGAAGCCTATTTATGTTTTTATTTGAATTTAGATTTATTATTCCAAAGTAAATGGAAAAGGAAGTTTTAAAATTTTATGTAGTTATCATTCTTTTCCTTTTTTAAAAAATAAATTAGGTAATCTTTATGCCCAACATGGGGTTTGAACTCACCATCCTGGGATTGAGAGTCATATGCCCCATCAACTGAGCCAGCCAGGCACCCCCATTCTTTTCCTTTGTCTACTGAATTTTAAATTGTAGCTAGAAATGCTTTCCTCATTCCAAGCTAATGTTTTCTTCTAGTACTTTCATAGTTTATTATTTGACAACACTTTATTGAGGATTCTTGAGGAGGGAGGGATATTGATCTTAATTAATTTTCTTGTAATATCTTTGTCAGGTTTTCGTATCAGGATTATACTGATCTTATAAAACAAAATGGGGAAGTTTTATCTTCCCTATTCCTTTTAAAAAGAAAATATTTTATTTATTTAAAGCATGCAGTTCAGTGACTTAGAATATTCACAGAGTTTTGCAACTATCACCACTATCTAATTTTAGAACATCATCACTCCAGAAAGTAAGCCCTTAACTATTAATATTAATGGTCACTCCCCATTTCCTCCTCCTCCTCCTAGATCATGGCAGTACTAATCTACTTTCTGTCTCTATGGATTTATCCATTCTAAACATTTCATATAAGTGGAATCATATTGTATGTGGCCCTTGCAACTGGCTTCTTTCACTTAGCGTATGTTTTCAATGTTGCAATATATATAATACTTCATTCTTCTTTATTGATGGATGATACTCAATTGTATGGATATGTCACATTTTGTTTATCCATTAATCTCTTGATGGACATTACATTGTTTTTACTTGTTAGCTCTTATGAGTAATGCTGCTATGAATATTTAGGCACAAGTTTTTGTGTGGACATATGTTTCCTTCTCTGGGGTATGTACTTAGGAGTGGAATTGCAGGGATACATGGTGATTCTACGTTTAACTTTTTGAGGAACTGCCAGACTTTTTTCCAAAGTAGCTGCGCTGTTTTACATTCCTACCAGCAATGCACAGGGGTTCCAATTTGTTCACATTCTTGTCAACACTTGTTGACAATAGCACTTGTTATTGTCTGTCTTTTTTAGTATAGCCATCCCAATGAGTATGAAGTGGTATCTCAGTGTGGTTTTGATTTATATTTACCTAATGACTAATAGTATTGAGCATCTTTTCGTGTGCTTATTGGCCATTTATATATTTTCTTTGGAGAAATATCTGTTTAAATCCTTTGCTCAGGGGCAGCCCGGGTGGCTCAGCGGTTTAGCATTGCCTTCAGTCCAGGGCCTGATCCTGGAGACCCGGGATCGAGTCCTACATCCAGCTCCCTGCATGGAGCCTACTTCTCCCTCTGCCTTTGTCTCTGCCTCTCTCTTTCTGTGTCTCTTTCATGAATAAATAAAATCTTAAAAAAATAAATCCTTTGCTCATTTTTAAATTGGATTGTCTCTTAATATTAAATTATAATTTTTTATATTGTATACACAAGTCCTTTATTAAATATGTGATTTAAAAGTTTTTCTCCAGGGCACTTGGGTGGCTTAGTTGGTTAAGCACCAGACTCCTGATTTTGGCTTAGGTTATGGGCTCAGGGTCCTGAGATTCAGCCCTCTGTCAGGCTCCATGCTGGGTGTGAAGATTCTCTCTCTCTCCCTCTACCTGTCCCCCACCACTTGTGAGTGTGTGTGCTCTCTCTCAAAAAAATATGTATCTATATATGAAGATTTTTTTCTCCCATTTCTTCTGTGGATTGTCTTTTAATTTTTTTGATGGTATGTTTTGAAGCACAAAAGTTTTAAATTCTGATGATGTCTCATTTATCTATTTTTTCTTTTGTTGCTTATGCTTTTGATGTCATATCTAAAAAAAGATTGCCTAATCCATGAATAATTACTAAGGAAGACATAATGAAATCTCTTAGAGATTTCCATTTAGTCTCCTCCACCTTTCCTTGGATAAGGACAACCCAGGAATGGCTCCTTCATGGCTATGATATTGCTGTTCACAGCTTTTCTTGATAGCCCTAATACAAACTTGGGAACAGTGTTTTTGTATGCTAAATGTAGGCCAGTAGCCCTTAGCTGTGCCTAATCTTAGATAGTTATGCTGTGCATTTTTTACTTGTACCATATTTTATTTGTCCCTGATACTCTTCAGAACTTTTCTGAGAAGTGAAGCAATAATGCAGCATCAACTTATTAAAATACATTTTGAACCTCGAAAAAAAGGAAGCTGGGATTGCATTGAATCTTTAAATTGATTTGGGAAATATTGTCATCTTAATATTAATTCTTCCAGTGTATGAGCATGAGATATTTTTACATTTATTTCGTCTTCTTTAATTTCTTTTGGCAATTATTTGTAATTTTTAGTCTACAAGTTTTGCAATTATTTTATTAAACTTACTCCTACGTATTTTATATTTCTTTATGCTATCATACATGAGATTTTTCCCCTTAATTTTGGTTTTGAGTTGTTTATTGTTAGTTTGTAGAAATACAATTAATTTTTGTATAGTGATCTTATATCCTGCAACCTTACTGAACTCATTTATTAGTTTTAACAGTTTTTAAATGAATTCCTTAGTGGAGCACCTGGCTGACCCAGTCAGTGGAGTATGCAACTCTTGATGTCAGGGTTATAAGTTCAAGCCCCACATTGGATATAGAGATTACTTTAAAAAAAATAAATGAGTTCCTTAGAATTTTCTCTATATAAGATTACATAATCAGTAAATAGAGAGTTTTATGTTTTTATTTCCAATCTAAATGTCTTAAAAAAGATTTTTTTTCCACATAACTAGTGACTTGGATATTGACATTAGAGTCTTCTTTTTTTTTTTTTAATTTTTATTTATTTATGATAGTCACAGAGAGAGAGAGAGGCAGAGACACAGGCGGAGGGAGAAGCAGGCTCCATGCACCGGGAGCCTGATGTGGGATTCGATCCCGCGTCTCCAGGATTGCGCCCTGGGCCAAAGGCAGGCGCCAAACCACTGCACCACCCAGGGATCCCGACATTAGAGTCTTCTAACTAAATTACAGCATTTTTGTTGTCCAGATCACACAAATTGCCTTTTGCCCCTCAGAGAGAACACAATATAGCAAGAGAAATGGTTGTAAACAACTGGTTGTAAATAAAGCAGAATGAAAAAATTCATAGGTAGAGGATAGCAGTGTCCTCTGAAAGAAAAGGGCATGGAGCAATTGATTTTGTCATTTGGAAAATAGATAAATCTTTACTAAGGAGGTGACCAGAGTGTAATAAGTATGATTTTGTTGGTCTTTGAATTGGATTGGGAAAAGATAAATGTTCTTTATCTCTCTTTGCTAATACATTTTTGTTATCTAATACTTGAAGAATATATGTAACATATATGTAAGCTATAAATAAACACCCACGAACCCTTCCCTATTCTTTAAAATTAAAAGATTTTTAAAAATAATCAATACTCTTGCTTCACTCCATGTAATCCTTCCCTCTTTTAAGCCCCTTAATCCTTCTTTTTTTTTTTTAAGATTTTATTTATTTATTCATAAGAGATACAGAGAGAAAGAGTGAGAGGCAGAGGAAAAAGCAGGCTCCATGCAGGGAGCCCAATGTGGGACTCGATCCCAGGTCTCCAGGATCAGGCCCTGGGCTGACAGCGGTGCTAAACCGCTGAGCCACCCGGGCTGCCCCCCTTAATCCTTCTTGAAGATAACTGTGTCATAAATTTTTCTTCACATTTGTATGTAACAATTTATAAAAAAATATATCATCTATATGTAGTCTTATGTGACTTGATTTTTTTTTTCACTCAACATTATGTTTCTAAAACTCATCCATGTCTTGGAAATGACTGTAGTCCGCCATTTTCACTGCTATATATCACTGCTTACTTACCTAATTTATTGATTTTTGTACTTATAGTCTCATGAACAAAAATCCCTGCCCTCAAAGTACTTACATTTTATAGTTCTTCTTCTGTGAAATGCCTATTATGCCCTTTTGTCATTATTTTTTGTTTCAGTGGTTGTTTCTGTTGTTTTTATTGGTAATTTATGGAATTTTTATAATACATTCTGGGTAATAAGCCTTTGTCACTTATATGATAATGAGTCTATCAGTGCATGATATTTAGATTTTCTTTAACATCTTTTAATAAAGTTATATAGTTTCTCCAAAATAACTCTGCACAGCTTTCACTTAATGTATCCCTAAGTAGGGACACCTGGATGGCTCAGTGGGAAGAGCATGCAACTCTTGATCTCAGGGTCATGGGTTTGAGCCCTATGTTGGTTGTTGAGATTGCTAAAAAAAAAAAAAAAAAAAAAACAAACTTAAAAAAATAAAATTATTTCTAAGTACTTTATTTTTTTGTTGCTATTGTAAATCGATCCTTTTGTTAATTGTGCTTTCTATTTGTGGCTTATATACAATAATTCTTTTAACTTTCTTTATATTAATTTAATATCCAGTCATTGTACACAGACAATAATCTGTGAACAATGTCATTTTTTCCCAATTGTACCCTTTAGGTCCATCCATGTTGCAAATGGTATGATCTCATTCTTTTTTAGAGAGAGAGAGAGTTCACAGGCATGCAAGTAGGTTGGGGGGAGCAGAGGGAAGGGGAGAGAGAGAAAGAATCCTAAGCAGACTCCATGTCCTCACAAAACCTGCTGCAGGGCTCTGTCTCAAAATCCTGAGATCATGACCTGAGCCAAAGTCAGGAGTTGGAGACTTAATTAACTGAACCACTCAGACACCCCATTCTCACTCCTTTTTATGCTTGAGTAATATTCCATTGTATCCACATCCTCTTTATCCATTTATCTATTGAGAGACACTTGGACTGCTTCCGTGTCTTGGCTATTGTAAATAATGCTGCAGTAAACATAGGGGTGCATACATCTTTTGGAATTCATGGTTTTTTTTTCCTTTGGGTAGTTTTGTTTTTTAAAATTTCTATTCCTCATATCTTTTATTTATTTATGTTACTTTACTGGCTAGTACACTCAATACAGTGTTGATTAGAAGTAGTAATAATAGGTATGCTTATCTTGTTCCTGATTTTTTTTTTGATGTCTTGTTCCTGATTTTAAAGAAAATGTTCTAATGTCAGTATCAAGAATCATGAATTAAGTATTTTCACTTGATATTTAATTTTCACTTCACTTCCAAACAAAAGTTACATTTTGGCATTTTGGTATAGGCTTTTCCCCTTTTTATGTTATGCGTATATTGTGTATATTTATAACTATATATTATGTTATATTTTTCTACAAATAATATATATAACAACTTAGTGTTTGTATATTAATACCACAGATACCACAGTTTTAATTAGCATAGTCTTACCAAATAGTTCAATATTGTATAGAACATTTACTCCTCTTCCTTTTTGCTTTTATAATTTTCTGGGCTATTTCTAACTGTTCATTTGCGCAGATGAACTTTATTTTTTTATTTTTTATTTTTGCAGATGAACTTTAGAATCATTTTTTAAAAAAGTTTTTATTTATTTATTTATTTGACAGAGAGAGAGAGCACAAGCAGGGGGAGTGGAAGGCAGAGGGAAAGGGAGGCTCCCTGCTGAGCAAGGAGCCCGATGTGGGGCTTGATCCCAGGACTCTGGGATCATGACCTGAGCCAAAAGGAGATGCTTAACCAACTGAGCCACCCAGGCACCCTGGAACTTTAGAATCATTTTGTTAGTTTCTCTTCTCCAAATCTAATTGGGATTTTGACTGGACTTATCAAATATATTAATAATTTCAAGAAATGTAATCCTTATACTATTGAGGCTTCATCTATAAAAATCTATGTGGGTACGCCAGTCAAAAGAGTGACTCATTATTATTTGTATTTTCATCATTAGGATTATATTCCTACTGTCTCCATCCTGTGCAATCCAGGAATGAGAACTCGTCATTGGAAACAGATATCAGAAATTGTAGGCTATGACTTGACTCCAGACTCTGGAACTACACTGAGAAAAATTTTAAAATTAAACCTGACACCATACTTGGAAAAATTTGAAGTGATAAGTGCAGGTGCAAGTAAGGTAAATATGAAGATCAACTGGAATACTTTGATGAGTTTGTTAATCAAATAATCATAGTTATTGTTGGGGTTGAGTGTACAGTACTGGGTAGATGGGGGAGGAGATGGGGGAATGTGATAGGAGACCACTCATTTTTCCCCCCACAAGTGTGTACTTTTATACTACTACTTTGTCCTGAATCCAGATTCGAAATGGCTCCTTTGACTTCTCCATGTGTGTGTTGCATATGATGTGTGTGTATTGTAGTAGAATAAGTATGGCTCTCTAGGGTTCTTGAAATATACAGAAAGTATCTTCAAGCTGTAGCCTAGAAAGGCTACTTCAGAGAAAGTTCGGTGGGTATTTTATTCTAGTGTCTATTTTAATACTGATAGCAGTAATTTTCCTAGCAAGTGAAATTTTTAAAAATACATTATCTTTCTTAGGAATTTTTAAATTGTTGGAGAAACCTTTTTAACTTAAAGAGAGTTTCAGATTCAGTTTCAGATCACCACAGATTATGCTAAGAAAATGACTATGTAATGCATCCAATGCTTACTGGATTCACCAGGGTGAGTTGATACAGTAAATAAGACCTTTCTTCACCATCTTATTTTTTCTCCTTTTCTTCCTTTTAGGAATTTTCATTAGAGAAAGCCATGCATACAATGATAGGAACCTGGGATGATATTGCTTTTCATGTAAGTCCATATCGTGATACTGGAGTCTCTATTCTTTCTTCAGTAGATGAGATTCAGGCTCTCCTTGATGATCAAATTATAAAAACTCAGACAATGAGAGGCTCACCTTTCATCAAACCATTTGAAAAAGAGATCAAGGTATGCTAAATATGATAGATTCTGGTCATTTACAAAAATTGTAATTTTATTACATGTATATTCTTGTGGGAAATAAGTCAGTTTGTTGTATAGCTTTGGTGATATATAGGAACAGATATATAAAAATTAATGTGGAGCCATATAGAACAGATCTGAGACAGTAACTCTAATAATTTTGAAAAGAACAAAATTGGTTTTATTAAAAAAACTTCAGAGTGCCTTCAGAGTTGGTTAAGCATCTGCATTTAGCTCAGGTCATGATCCTGGGTCCTTGGATGGATCCTTGTGTTAGGCTCCCTGCTGAGCAGAGCATGGCTTCTCCCCCTGCCCCTCCCCTTCCCTCTCCCCCTACTTGTGCTCTCTCTCTCAAATAATAAAATAAAAAAGTTTAAAAATCTTTTAAAAAACCCAAAAACTTCTCCAATGACAGTGATCGACTTGGAAGGAAAACAGTGGTATTATTGATTCTAACTTTAGACAGCCTAGACCCTGTTTCATGCTATATTCTTATAACTTGAAATGAAGTTCTATATATCATACTTTAGCTATATTTGTAAACAACCATCCTGAGGGTATTTTAGAATAATCAATGAATTATGGTCCACTGGAAATCAAAAGAAATGACATTTGAGACTATAAGATTATTTCATATTCTTATAGTTGGTATGGGAAATACAGAAAACAAACAAATTATAGTAACTAATAGCTTTATGGGCAGTATCAAAGTTCTACCCTGGGAGAAAAGACAGACAACAAATGGGATGTTTCCCTTGATATTTACAGATTTCTAGTTATGTGCCAGATACTGCTCTAGGGGCTTTACATTTATTAAACCATCTAAACCCCATAACAGATGTTCAAGGTCGGCAATGTTATCTGTACTCAGAGATAAGGAAACCAAGGCATAGGAAGATAGGTAGTTTACCCACATTTGCCCAGCTAATAACTGATAGAACTGAATTCAAACCAAGGTAGTCTGGTTCTAATTTGAACATAAGGGACGCCTGGGTGGCTCAGTGGTTAAGCATCTGCCTGTGGCTCAGGGTGTGATCCTGGTGTCCCGGGACTGAGTCCCACATCAGGCTCCCTGCATGGAGCTTGCTTCTCCCTCTGCCTGTGTCTCTGCCTCTCTCTCCGTGTCTCTCATGAATAAATAAATAAAATCTTTTTTTAAAGATGTTGAACATAAATAGTGCTTCATAGAAGACCTTGACTCTCAATATTTGGAGAAGACAGGTATTCTTCAAAAAGAACATAATGCTACGTATTTTCCCATGAATCAGGCTGGTCTACTTCTTCTGGTACTATGTCTTTTGTAGAAATTTCTTATCTAACAAGGGAGAATTTACAAGACAAATTTAAAAGCTCTAAGAGATTTTAAAACAATAAAAATAAGAGGCCTAGTTTCTTGATTCATAGGAATTTAGGCCACATATTTAAGAACCAAAGAGATTGTATAATGATCAGCTAGTGAAATATCTTTCCAATTCTAGGAGACCTGTGAGAATAAGGAGACTTGTTTGCTTGTCCCCCCTCCACCTTTAAGTTGTGTTGATGTAGAGCAGGATTTCTCAACTCGGTACTAATGACATTTTGGGCTCAATAATTCTTTGTCATGAGGACGGTCTCGTACATGTTAAGAAGTTTAGCAGCATCCTGGCCTCTACTCATGTGATATTAATAGCACCCTCACCCCTCAGTTGTGACAAATGAAAATGTCTCCAGACATTGTCAAATATCTGTTGGGGTGAAGGGCAAAACAGCCCCTAGGTTGATAACCATTGTTGTATAGCAGGATATTTCTGGATGCTTTTTATTTTATTTTATTTTATTTTATTTTATTTTATTTTATTTTATTTTATTTTATTTCTGGATGCTTTTTAGACTTGGAATGGTTCCCTAGTGATTAGGAAATTGATCTAAATAACTACAGTCATTTCCAATGGTGAGTTCCAATGACTTAGGAAAATGTGGGACTTCCTAGAGTTTTTCTAAGTTCATGTGATACCCATAAGTGACCTTGAACTGTTTTGCATTGGTTTAAAAATAAGTAAATTTTAAATAAATATTCCTCACTGTAATTTATAGTTTTTCTTTAATAACTGGAATTTAGTACAGTGTGCTTTTCATTAAGGCCTGGGAGGACCGTTTGATTCGAATACAAGAAACGATTGATGAATGGTTAAAAGTACAAGCTCAATGGCTATACTTGGAGCCCATATTTTGTTCTGAGGATATCATGCAACAGATGCCAGAAGAAGGGCGTCAGTTTCAGACAGTAGACAGACATTGGAGAGATATCATGAAGTTCTGTGTGAAAGACCCAAAGGTGAAATGTTTGTTTTCTTTCTTACAAATAAAGGGAACTGTTAGCTTTGGCCGTTAAAGAAAGCATATAGTTCTTTTTTTTTTTTTCTGATTACAAAAACAAAACCTGCTCATTGTATACAAACTGGAAAGTTCAGAAAAATATAATAAAGCAGAAAGCGGTACACCTGGGTGGCTTAGCAGTTGAGCATCTGCCTTTGGCTCCGGGCAGGATTCCCGAGTCCACGGATCGAGTCCCACCTCAGGCTTTCTGCGTGGAGCCTCCTTCTCCTTCTGCCTGTGTCTCTGCCTCACTCTCTCTCTGTGTCTCTCGTGAATAAATAATTAAAATCTTAAACAAAGAAAGCAGAAAGCATTAAAATAATTTTACTTTTCGATTCATATGATATACTGCTTATAACTCATAATGCAGCTGCCTCAAATTCACATTTAACTCACTTGACTGTGACATACACTCATTGCTACTCTTCTCTTGTAAAATAAACTGTAAAATAAAATAAGATGGAGGTGGAAGGGGCAGTGGGGAGAGAGAGAAAGAGAGAGAGGAAGTATAGGTGATTCATCTGACGTACTACTCAATGACTCCATATACTTGGGATCGATGGGAATAAAGAATCTGCCATTCTCTCAGTTGGCCTCACTATGGGTCTCTCCTAGTATTATAGCACCTCGTTGAGTGTGATTCTCATATTAAAAGACAGACTATGTATTTTTTTCCAAGATTTTATTTATTTATTTCTTCAGAGAGAGAAGGGCAGAGACACAGGCAGAGGGAGAAGCAGGCTCCATGTAGGGAGCCCCGACGTGGGACTCTATCCCAGGTGTCCAGGATCACATCCTGGGCTGAAGGTGGTGCTAAACCATTGAGCCACCAGGGCTGCCCCAAACTATGTATTTTTCATACACTTAGTACACATAGTTCATGGATATACATCCACTTTTGTATCTGGTATTCAACTTAACAATTTCTTTTAATGCTGGATAAAAGTTAGCCGTGCTGGGCTTGTTGGGAGTCAATACTATGCTGAAATATGAGTTCCAAGGATTTTACCTTCCACATAGAACCTTTGTGAAACATGATATCCTATAGATCAGAAGTCAGCATTTTTTTTTTTTTTTTGCAAAGGAACAGGTGGTAAATATTTTAGACTTTGTGAGACATAGCATCTTTTTGCAACTACTCAACTCTGCTATTGCAGTAGGCAGAAAGCAGACAGGGACAGTATTTAACTGAACAGATGTGTCTATGCTACAATAAAACTTTCTGGGCAGTGACATTTTCATGTGCCATGAAATATGATTTTTCTTTTAATTTTTTCAACCTTTTGAAAGTATAAAGATAGTTCTTAATTTCCAGGTTATACAAAAACTGGCAGCATAGTGTATTTGTATATCAAAGCCTCAAGTTGTATACCTTAAATATATACAATTTTTGTCAATTATACCTTATAAAGCTGGAAAATAAGAAAGACACTAGCAGCAGATTGGATTTAGCCCATGGGATGTAGTTCACCAGTTCATACTATAGAGTGTTTATAGCTGACAGTTGTAAATGTAAAAATTAAACCACATGCCAACCTAACAGACATTTCTCACGTCATTCAAAAAATATAGGAAAAATGAATATGTACATGACAGTTATAACTTCTCATTTGTAACTTGCATTCTTGGATAAGACTATTTCTGGTTTATTGAATTATAATAGTTTTACATTACAAAAAGATTTACAACAATTTTCCTAAGCCTTTTGATATTTCAACATTTTGACATTTACTATAGACTAATGTTTAGGACTTAAAATTATATCTGGTATATAAGTGCTGACCTGAGTGAATGTGTATCTTTTAGGTTCTTGCTGCTACTTCCTTAACAGGTTTATTGGAAAAATTGCAGAACTGCAATGAACTTTTGGACAAAATTATGAAAGGGCTTAATGCATATCTTGAAAAAAAAAGACTTTTCTTCCCTCGGTATGATGGATAATTAATTGTACTATAATTAAAAGCATTTTCTGATACATAATGAATTACAACTAAGGCATTTGTATTTTCATGTTTTTCTCAGCTTTTTCTTCTTATCTAATGATGAAATGTTAGAGATTTTGTCAGAGACCAAAGATCCACTTAGAGTTCAGCCTCATTTAAAAAAATGCTTCGAGGGCATTGCTAAATTGGAATTCCTTCCTAATTTGGACATTAAGGCCATGTATAGCTCTGAAGGGGAGCGAGTAGAGCTGATTGCACTTATTTCTACATCTGCAGCGCGGGGTGCTGTGGAAAAGTGGCTCATTCAAGTGGAAGACTTAATGCTTCGGAGTATTCATGATGTGATTGCGGCAGCCAGGCTGGTGTGTTTTCCTAAGATTTAATGTATACTCTATATTCTGTAAATCATTCTTTTTGGGAGGTTTTGAATGTGTGCTGGTAAATTAACATTTACAGTTCTTACTATTTTAAACCAGTTTTTAAACTCTTTGTTTCTAACATTAAGATAATAATACTACTAAGAATTGATAATAATATATGTGACTAAGTGCTACAAAAGACAAAAGGTGTTATGAGAAAGAATAATATACATAATTTAGAAAGTATCTTGTGTACAGCCCTTGAGATCAGAAAGAATCTTAGGGGTGTTAAATGCGTTATCTACTGCTGTTGATACCTAAACAATTACTTAGAAACTCAGAATGAGATGAACATACATTAAAAGGGTATATACTATTTGGAAGAAATGTCACACTGAAGTACTACATGCACCTTACTTATGCAAATCCAGCTAACCTAATCTTGAATAATAAATTCAGTATATTTCTGGGAATCCCTGGGTGGCTCAGCGGTTTGGCGCCTGCCTTTGGCCCAGGGCGCGATCCTGGAGTCCCGGGATCGAGTCCCACGTCAGGCTCCCGGCATGGAGCCTGCTTCTCCCTCCTCCTTTGTCTCTGCCTCTCTCTCTCTCTCTATGTCTATCATAAATAAGTAAATAAATCTTAAAAAAAAAAAAAAAGACACGATTGATTTCTTTAAAAAAAAAAATTCAGTATATTTCTATCTTTAGGACCACAAATGAACAGTTATGTAGTTTTTTAAAAATACATTTTATTTTATTTTTTTTAATTTATTTATGATAGTCATACAGAGAGAGAGAGAGAGAGAGAGAGGCAGAGACACAAGCAGGCTCCATGCACCGGGAGCCTGACGTGGGATTCGATCCCGGGTCTCCAGGATCGCGCCCTGGGCCAAAGGCAGGCACCAAACCGCTGCGCCACCCAGGGATCCCTAAAGATACATTTTAAAAGGCATTGAAGCCTTCTATTTTTTTATTTTTTATTTTTTTCATTGCAGCCTTTTAAAATCCAGCAACTGACTTCATATGAGTGAGGTATCATTTTTCTTTCATGCAACTTTCTTTCTGTGAAGCTTATCTTCTTGCAGTGGCTATTTTATTCAACTTCAATGTTTCCTGCATTAAATCTTGACTTTTTCTCTTCTTTTTCTATTTATGATCCCAAGCAAACTAAAACACCTAGGAAAAAAAAATTAACATTATCCATGAAAGTATTTCCTTAATTTGTATAGAAATTTACCTTCTATGTACCTAGCAATGGGTCATACATTCTTTGAAACTTATCCTTCTTTGAAACTTGTCATTTGTTTTTATTTCTAAATGTTGCTAATAAAATGCATTTAAATAATAATATATTTATATCTTTATGTACATTATTGTATCTAAACATTACTGTATTAAAAATATAGTTCTTATTAGCATCATCTTCAAATTTTGTTCTGCAGTTTTTTCAGTTTATAATTTGAATCTACTATTATCACTTGAAGCAGATTATTTTATTTAAATTTAATTAATTAACATATAATGTATTATTGGTTTCAGAGGTAGAGGTCAGTGAGTCATCAGTCTTATACAACACCCAGTGCTCAGTATATCATGTGCCCTCCTTTATGTCCATCATCCAGTCACCCTATCTCACCAACCCACCTCCCCTCCAGTGACCCTTAGTTTGTTTTTTATGATTAAGAATCTCTTATGGTTTGTCTCCCTCTCTGATTTTGAGTTGTTTTATTTTTTCCTCTCTTCTGTATGATCTTCTGTTTTGTTTCTTAAATTCCACATGTGAGATCATATGATAATTGTCTTTCTGATTGACTTATTTCCCATACCATTATACTGCCTAGTTCCATCTATATCATTGCAAATGGCAAGATATTTTTTTAATGGCTCAGTAGTATTCCATTGTGTATATATACCACATCTTTATCCATTCATTAGTTGATGGACATCTGTGCTCTTTCCATTGTCTGGCTATTGTGGACATTGCTGCTATAAACATTGGGGTTCAGGTGTTCCTTTGGATCACTACCTTAGTATCTTTGGGTAAATATCTAGTAGTACAGTTACTGGGTCATCCCATAGCTCCACTTACAACCTTCTGAGGAACCTGTATACTGTTTTTCAGAGTGGCTGCACCAGCTTGCATTCCAATTAACAATGTATGATGGTTCCCCCTTCTCCACATCCTCTCCAACATTTGTCATTTCCTGACATGTTAATTTTAGCCATTCTGACTAGTGTTAGGTGGTATCTCATTGTGATTTTGATTTGTGTTTCCCTGATGCCAAGTGATGTGGAACATTTTTTTCATGTGTCTGGCCATTTGTATGTCCTCTTTGGGGAAATGTCTGTGAATGTCTCCTGCCCATTTCTTGACTGGATTGTTTGTTTTATGGGTGGTGAGTTTGATAAGTTCTTTATAGATTTTGGATACTAGCTCTTTATCTGATAAAACATTTGCAGATATCTTCTCCCATTCTGTCGGATGTCTTTTGGTTTTGTCGACTGTTTCCTTTGCTGTGCAGAAGATTTTTATCATGAAGTCCCAGTACTTCATTTTTGCCTTTGTTTCCCTTGCCTTTGGAGACCCATCTAGCAAGAAGTTGCTGTGGCTGAGGTCAAGAGGTTGCTGCCTCTGTTCTCCTCTAGGATTTTGATGGATTCCTGTCTCACATTTAGGTCTTTCATCCATTTTGAGTCTATTTTTGTGTACAGTATGAGGAAATGGTTCAGTACCATTCTTCTGCATGTGGCTGTCCAATATTTCCACCACCATTTGTGGAAGAGACTTTTTTCCATTGGATAGTCTTTCCTTCTTTGTTGAAGATTAGTTGGCCATAATGTTGCAGGTCCATTTCTGGATTCTCTATTCTGTTCCATTGATCTATGTGTTTTTGGGCTGGTACCGTACTGTCTTGATGATTATAGCTTTGTAATAGAGGTTAAAGTCTGGCATTGTGATGCCACCACAAAGGTTTGGGGATCAAGGTAATGATGGCCTCAGAATGAATTTGGAAGTTTTCCTTCCATTTCTATTTTTTGAAACAGCTTCAGAAGAATAGGTATTAATTCTTCTTTAAATGTTTGGTAGAATTCCCCTGGGAAGCCATATGGCCCTGAACTCTTGCTATAGGGAGATTTTTGGTGACTGCTTCAATTTCCTTGCTGGTTATGGGTCTGTTCAGGTTTTCTACTTCTTCCTGTTTCAGTATTGGTAGTTTATATATCTCTAGGAGTGCATCCATTTCTTCTAGATTGCCTAATTTGTTGGCATATAGTTTCTCATAATATGTTCTTATAATTGTTTTTATTTCTTCAGTGTTGGTCATGATCTCTCTTCATTCATGATTTTATTTATTTGGGTCCTTTCTCTTCTTTTTGATAAGTTTGGCCAGGGGTTTGTTGATCTTATTAATTCTTTCAAAGAACCAGCTTCTAATTTCCTTGATATGTTCTACTGTTCTTCTGGTTTCTGTTTCATTGATTTATGCTCTGATCTTTATAATTTCTTTACCCCTGCTGGGTTTAGGCTTTGTGTTTGCTGTTCTTTCTCCAGCTTTTTTAGTTTTTTAAAAAAGATTTTTATTTACTTATTCATGAGAGATGGACAGAGAGAGAGAGGGAGAGACATAGGCAGAGGGACAAGCAGGCTCCATTCAGGGAGCCTGATGCAGGACTTGATCCTGGGGCCCCAGGACCTGAGCTGAGGGCAGATGTTCAATTACTGAGCCACCCAGGCATCCCCAGCTTTTTTAGTTATAAGGTTAGCTTGTATATTTGAGATTTTTCTAATTTTTTGAGAGAGGCTTATATTACAATGTACTTCCCTCTTAGGACCACTTTTGGTGCATCCCAAACATTTTGAACAGTTGTGTTTTCGTTTTCATTTGTTTCCATGATTTAAAAAAGTTCTTTAATTTCCTGATTGACTCATTCTTTCTTTATTTAGTAGGATGCTTTTTAACCTCCAAGTGTTTGAGTTCCTTCCAAATTTCCTCTTGTGATTGAGTTCATGTTTCAAAGCTATGTGGTATGAAAATATACAGGGAATAATCCCAATCTTTTGGTACCAGCTGAAACCTGATTTGTGATGCAGTGTGTGATTTATTCTAGAGAATGTTCCATATGCATGAAGAATGTGTATTCTGTTGTTTTAGGATGGAATGCTATGTATATATCTGTGAAGTCCATCTGGTCCAGTATGTCACTCAAAGCCCTTATTTCCTTGTTGATCCTCTGCTCAGATGATCTGTTCATTGCAGTGAGTGGGGTGTTGAAGTCCTCTACTATTATTGTATTATTATCAATATGTTTCTTTAATTTGGTTATTAATTGGTTGGTATAATTGGCTGCTCCCATGTTAGGAGCATATATTTATAATTGTTAGATCTTCTTGTTGGATAGATGCTGTAAGTATGATATAGTGTCCCTCTTCATCTCTTACTATAGTCTTTGGTTTAAATTGAATTTGTCTGAAATGAGGATTACTACCTCAGCTTTCTTTTGATGTCCATTAGTGTGATAAATGGTTATCCACCCCCTCATTTTCAGTCTGGAGGTGTCTTTAAGTCTAAAGTGAGTCTCTTGTAGACAGCAGATAGATGGATCTTGCCTTTTTATCCAATCTGATACCCTGTGTCTTTTGGTTGGGGCATTTAGCCCATTTACCTTCAAAGTAACTATTGAAATATATGAATTTAGTGCCATGGTATTACCTATAAGGTCCCTGTTTCTGTAGATTGTCTCTGTTCCTTTCTGGTTTATGTTATTCTTCTGTTTTCTCTTTGCTTACAGAATCTTCCTTAATATTTCTTGCAGGGCTTACTTAGTGGTCACATATTCCTTCAGTTTCTGTCTGTCCTGGAAGCTCTTTACCTCTCCTTCCATTCTGAATGACAGCTTTCCTGGATAAGATATTCTTGGATCCATGTTTTTCTCAATTAGTACCCTGAATATAACATGTCTGTCATTTCTGGCCTGCCAGGTCTCCGTGGATAGGTCTGCTGCCAGTCTAATGTTCCTACCCCTGTAGATTAAGAACTTCTTGTCTCGACCTGCATTGGATCTTCTCTTTATCTCTGAAATTTGCAAGCTTTACTTATATGTCAGGGTGTTGATCTGTTTTGATTGATTTTGGGTCCTCTCCACTATTGGACTTGAGTTCCTGTTTCCTTCCCCGGATTAGGGGAGTTCTTGGCTATGATTTGTTTAAATATACTTTCTGGCCCTCTCTTTCTTCCTTCTCCCTCAGAGGACCCAATAATTCTAATACTTTTAAAATTTTATAATGTCACTGATTTCTCAAAGCCTCCCTTCATGGTCCATTAGTTGTTTTTCTCTCTTCCTCAGCTTCCTTAACTTTTCATCAACTTGTCTTCTATGTCACTTAGTCTCCCTTCTGCCTCATTTACCAAGCTGTTAGAGCATCCAATTTAGACTGTCTCAGTTAGAGCATTTTAAATTTCTGCCTGATTAGATCTCATTTCTGCACCAAGAAATTCTCTAGTTTTTAATGCTTTTTTCAATTCCAGCTATTAACTTTATAATTACTATCCTGAATTACAGCTCTAACATCTCATTTATATCCATATCAATTAAGTCTGTTGCAGAGAATATACCTCTGGTTCTTTCTTTTGTTGTGAATTCCTCCTTTTAGTCATTGTGCTCAAAGAAGAATAGATGAACGAATGAAAAATATCAACCACAACCCAAGCAAAATACAAATCCAAAGAGGTCAGAAGCCAAAAAAGAAAAGAAAGAGAAAAATAAAAAGGAAAGAAAAGAAGGGAAATTTAAAAAAGGGGTGGTGGTGGAATATAACTTCACAGGGTGGACAAAACAGAGTGATCCACTTGGTCCTGAGTGTATTTTGGTCTGTGTGTTAGAAGACACTAAAGCCCAAAATCGAAAAGAAAGCAAAACTTATATATATACAAAAATAAATTTGAATAGAGTGAAAGGATGCCCAAAATAAAGAATATATCTATAAAATGTACATGTAAAAAATGGAAGTTAAAAAAAGACTTAAAATCAGAGTTGATAAAACAAGAAACTAGTTGAAAAAGGGAAAAAGAAAACAGAAATGGAAAATTTTAAACTGAAAGATAAGCAAATCATGAGAAAATAACCCTCGAATTCTATGCTCTATTTTCCCTTAGAGCTGGTGCTTTGCAGTCCTGTGAGATCTGTAAACTTAGTATTCTCCTGTTCTTCTAGCTGATCTACTGGGGGAGGGGTCTACTGCACTGATTCACAGGTGTCTGCCTGGGTGGGATTGCACTGCCCCATGCCAGGGGACAGGGCTCAGCTAAGCTCTTTCTAGTTGTTCCCTGATGCCTTTCTGTACCTCTTTATAGGGTGAAAAATAAAATGGCCACATCCAATATCCAGCCCCAGAGCCAAAAGATGTCAGTCCTCTCTCTTCAGTAAACCTTTAGGGATAAGTGGTCTTCACTTTTGTGTGTGCCAAACTCTGCAGATCCCACAGTGTGTGCCCATACCAATCCTCTTGGGGGAAGGTGGAGGGTCTTCCCATTACTGTCCTTTACAGGGTCTCTGCACTGAGAACTGTCACATGCACCCACTCCTCCCAGGGGAAGGGAGGAGGGTCCTCAAGTTCCTACCTGCATGGAGAGTGGTCAACCAACCAGCCCTGGCTCTTGGTTTATGGCAAATAGAATTGATGGTAACCAGTTTTCCTGCTCCAATGCTTGAGAACTCTACTGGCCCAGGCACCCTTGTACTTTCTGTGACTCTGGGGATCCTGAGACTACAGTGCCCCAACTAAGACTCTACCTGGGTTCACCACCTGAGCACCTTTCATGCAGGAATGTCTCTCACTGGAGCAGATTTCTAAGGGTTCTGATCTTGTACTCCAGGGCTATACAACTTGCCTGCAGCTGGCTTATGGAGGCTCCCTTCCCTTGTCACTTAATTTCTTATATATCACTTCAGATTCACTTCTTTTCACCTCCTGCCTTACAGAAAGTGGTTGCTTTTCTACTTGTAGAGTTCCAGTGATTCTTATCTTAATATCAGGTTGAATTCACGGGTGTTCAAAATGATTTGATAGTTATCTAGCTAAATTCAAGGGACCAGATGAAACAAGGTCCCTTACTCCTCTGCCATCTTGACCTTTCCCTGTTAACATGTTAGCGTTCATTATTCCACTCTTTTATGAATAAACAAACAAATTTAAAAATATAATTTATAACAAGTTTTCTTTCAAATAGTCATCTGAGTGTTTTCATGACTGTGATATTCTAGCCTATGAATCTAGCAAATATTGCACTTCCCTATTTTTAGACATTTAGCTTTTTATTCCTTCCATAATCTTATAAAGTTAAAAATGCATTTTAATTATTCAGGCTTATCCGGAATCCATAAGAAAAGATTGGGTTCGAGAATGGCCTGGCCAAGTTGTACTTTGTGTTTCTCAAATGTTCTGGACTTCTGAGACACAGGAAGTTATAAGTGGTGGGACAGAGGTAAACTATTTATTTATTTATTTATTTATTTATTTATTTATTTATAATGTAGCGAGAATGCACACAGGGGAGGGGCAGAGAGAGGGGGAGAATCTTAAGCAGGCTTTACACCCAGCACAAACTCCACGCAGGGCTTGATTTCATGACCATAAGATGATGACCTGACCTGAAATCAAGAGTCCAACATTTAACCGATTAGCCACCAAGGTGCCCTAAAGCATTTTTTTTTTTTTACACAAAATTCATTTCTATTGTGATGTTTCTTAGTTAGCTTATCTATTCTTCATAAAGGCAGTCTTCCCACCAGTTTGTACATCTAGCGTTAAAATTATACAATTTGCTGAAAACTTGTTCTTGGCATTTTAGGAAGGTTAGACAAACTCATTCTGTTTTATAATTCATCTCGATATTGAGATATATTATGAAGTCAGAATTGTTTTGTAAAAGAGTATATAAAATATATGTTTTAGATACTATATATCATTAGTTTAATTGCTTTTTTATTTTGTAGGCATTAAAGAAGTACTATAAAGAACTTCAGAATCAGCTAAATGATATTGTAGAGCTGGTAAGGGGAAAATTGTCGAAGCAGACCAGGATTACTCTGGGGGCTTTGGTTACAATTGATGTCCATGCTAGAGATGTGGTCATGGACATGATTGATATAGGTATGTGACTCTTTAATGTTAAAGATAAAATATCAATAGCTTCTAGAAACAGAGATTTATACAGACATCTTTTTCTCTTTCTACATAATTTATTTTACATGATTTTTCTCTAAATTGGAAAACAAATTATTTTAATATTTGCTGTTATAAAAGTTGATAGAATACCTATTTTTCAAAGATTTTTCCATTTCATTCAAGATTATGTGTCTTGTTTTATTTTATTCTTTCTAGGTGTCTCACATGACACAGATTTCCAGTGGCTTGCTCAGCTTCGATATTATTGGGAATATGACAATGCTCGAGTTCATATCATTAATTGCAATGTGAAATATGCTTATGAATATCTTGGTAACTCACCTCGACTTGTCATTACTCCTCTAACGGACAGGTGTTACAGAACATTGGTATGCATTTAAGTTATTTTAATTCATACATTAGAAACTACTTTTTGGTTTTTCTTATCCAAATTTAACATGGCTATCCTCATTTTATTCTCTTACCTGTAATGGTTGATTTGAACTATTCCTTCCTAGTCCCTAGATCCCTTTATATGAAATTATAGTAATAAATATTTACTTCTGGGTGCTTCTGTAGAATACAAGAGTGTTTGGATTCTAATTCTTGAAAATCATGAGTCATTCCTATTGTGGATAATTAAAAAAAGAAGGTATTTGAGATTTAAACAGAAGACTGGAGCTGCAGGAAATGGTATCAGTTTTTGCAGTGGAGTTCTGGGAGACATGACAGGAAGACGAATGAAGTCCATCTGGGCCTTAGAACACCAAGTTATTTCTGTTGAAACGGAGGAAAAGAGCTTGAAATGCAGGGGGTGGTGCTAAGGTCTGTGTGTTGAGAAGCTATGGAAGATAAAGCTATGACTATAAACAACAACAGCAAAAACTACCTGGGAATAAGGTTGCCTGATAAAATACAGGACTCTCAGGTAAATTAGTTATACCAATAAATTATTCATTGTTTATCTGAAATTCAAACTTAACTGGGCATTCTGTATTTTAATTTGCTAAACCTGGTAACCTTACCTGAGAATTGAGGAGAACCATCAAGAAATATCAATCTACCTGTGCTAAGTAAGTAAAATTAAGGTTCATTGAGTTCTCTAGAAGCAGAGATGAAATGGGGATTCTAGGGCAAATGATTTACTAGGGAATGCTCTCGATAAAAACCTGTAGAGCAGTGAGGAGAATAGGGGGGGAAAGCCAACTAACAATGTAGTTTCAACAGAAGCATAGCCTTAGCCTGATCTCATGGCTCTGATGAATGGCATCATGGGGGTATCCTACTTTAAGGCAAAGGAGCCTGGCTTTTTTTTTTTTTTTAAGATTTTTATTTATTTATTCATCACACACACACACACACACACACACACAGAGGCAGAGACACAGGCAGAAGGAAAAGCAGGCTCCATGCAGGGAGCCCGATGTGGGACTCAATCTTGGGATTTCAGGATCATGCCCTGGGCTGAAGGCAGGTGCTAAACCGCTGAGCCACCCAGGGATCCCAGAGCCTGGCTTTCATATCCCTTTATGGTCATTGGCTATCAGTCACCCCTGGGGCTAGGGCACGAAAATTAAGAAACGGAAACTTCACTAAAATGGAGCTGGGAGGCTAGAAGGAGAAGCTCTCAAGCCCTACTACCACCCATCATTCAAAGCCAACAGGAAGAGAAGTACTATCATTCCTGACAGGAAGAAACATGTACAGGACTTCCTAGCCTGGAATAAGGACTTTCTTCTTCTCTGGAAAGAGCCCAGCCAATGAGAGACTGTCTCAACTCAGCCAATAAGAAGCTACTGCACTTGGAACTCCCAGTTTCCTGGAAAAAAAAAAAAAAAAAAAAGGAACTCCCAGTTTCTTCTAATGGATTACTTGTTTATAATGGCCCCTCCCATTGCTCCCTTTCCTCTATAAAAGAGCCTTCCTATCCTTCATTCTCTAGGCTTACCCATGGTTCTGTAGAAGCTCGTATGTTCTGAATTGAAATTGTCTGCTATTCTTGAACAAATCCATTCTTGCTGGTAAATTAACTGATGGTTTTAAAGGCAACAGGCGTGAGTAAGCTCTCAGGTGTTCGTGGATAAGGTAGCACCTATTATTCAGGGGCAATGCTCAGGAGAAAAAAGACAGTTGTACGCTATTTGTAGCTGATACAGCAATTGGGGTTGGATACAACGGCCAATGAAGGGTGTCAGTATATCTAGGATAAAATGTTTCTTTCTTTTTTTTAACATTTTTTTTAAAGATTTTATTTATTTATTCATGAGAGACACACACAGAGAGAGAGGCAGGCTCTATGCAGGGAGCCTGGAGCACGTGGGACTCAATCCCAGGTCTCCAGGATCACACCCTGGGCTGCAGGTGGCGCTAAACCGCTGTGCCACTGGGGCTGCCCTTAACATTTGTTTTTATTTAAGTTTGATTTGCAAACATATAGTATAACACCCAGTGCTCATCACATCAATTGCCCTCCTCAGTGCCTTTCATCCAGTTATCCCAACCCCCCAACCCCTCCCCTTCTGCAGCCCTTTGTTTGTTTCCCAGAGTTAGGAGTCTCTCATGGTTTGTCTCCCTAATTTTTTCTACTCAGTTCCCCTCCTTTCCCTTATAATCCCTTTCACTATTTCTTATATTCCATATATGAGTGAAACCATATGATGATTGTCCTTCTCTGATTGACTTATTTCACTCAGCATAATACCCTCCAGTTCCATGCAGGTCCAAGAAAGTGGTGGGTATTTGTCCTTTCTGATGGCTGAGTAATATTCCATTGTATACATAGACCACATCTTCTTTATCCATTCATCTTTCGATGGACACCGAGGCTCCTTCCACAGTTTGGCTATTGTGGACATTGCTGCTATAAACATTGGGGTGCAGGTGTCCTCCTGGTGTTTCACTACATCTGTATCTTTGGGGTAAATCCCCAGTAGTGTAATTGCTGGGTCGTAGGGTAGCTCTATTTTTTTGAGGAACCTCCACACTGTTTTTCAGAGTGGCTGCACCAGTTTGCATTCCTACCCACAGTGCATAAGGGTACCCCTTTCTCCACATCCTCTCCAACATTTGTTGATTCCTGTCTTGTTAATTTTCACCATTCTCACTGGTGTGAGGTGGTATTTCATTGTGGTTTTGATTTGTATTTCCCTGATGGCAAGTGATGCAGAGCATTTTCTCATGGGCTTGTTGGCCATGTCTATGTCTTCTTTGGTGAAATTTCTGTTCATGTGTCTGCCCATTTCATGATTGGCTTTTTGTTTCTTGGGTGTTGGGTTTAATAAGTTCTTTATAGATCTTGGATACTAGCTCTTTATCTGATATGTCATTTGCAAATATCTTCTCCCCTCTGTAGGTTGTCTTTTAGTTTTATTGACTATTACTTTTGCTGTGCAAAAGATTTTTATCTTGATCAAGTCCCAATAGTTCATTTTTGCTTTTGTTTCCCTTGCCTTTATAGATGTATCTTGCAAGAAGTTACTATGACCAAGTTCAAAAAGGGTGTTGCCTGTGTTCTTCTCTAGGATTTTGATGGATTCTTGTCTCACATTTAGATCTTTCCTCCATTTTGAGTTTATCTTTGTGTGTGATGTAAGAGAATGGTCTAGTTTCTTTCTTCTGCACGTGGCTGTCCAATTTTCCCAACACCATTTATTGAATAGACTGTCCTTTTCCAGTGATATTCTTTCCTGCTTTGTTGAATATTAGTTGACCATAGAGTTGAGTGCCCATTTCTGGGTTCTCTATTCTGTTCCATTGATCTATGTGTCTGTTTTTGTGCCAGTACCATACTGTCTTGATGATCACAGGTTTGTAACACAGGCTTGAAATCCGGCATTGCTATGTCTCTGCCTCTCTCTCTCTTTCTCTCTCTGTTACTATCATAAATAAATAAAAAAAAAAAAAAAGAAAAAAAAGAAATGAAATCCGGCATTGTGATACCCCTGGCATTGGTTTTCTTTCTCAATATTCCTCTGGCTATTCGGGGTCTTTTCTGATTCCAAACAAATCTTAAGATTATTTGTTTCAACTCTGTGAAGGAAGTTCATGGTACTTTGATAGGGATTGCATTGAATGTGTAAATTGCCCTGGATAGCATAGACATTTTCATAATATTTATTCTTCCAATCCATGAGCATGAAACGTTTTTCCATCTCTTTGTGTCTTCTTCAATTTCTTTCAGAAGTGTTCTATAGTTTTTAGGGTATAGATCCTTTACCTCTTTGGTTAGGTTTATTCCTCAGTATCTTATGCTTTTGGGTGCAATTGTAAATGGGATTGATTTCTTAATTTCTCTTTCTTCAGTCTCATTGTTAGTGTATAGAAATGCCACTGATTTCTGTGCATTGATTTTGTATCCTGCCACATTGCTGAATTGCTGTATGAGTTCTAGCAATCTTGGGATGGAGTCTTTTGGGTTTTCTACATACAGTATCATGTCATCTGTGAAGTGGGAGAGTTTGACTTTGCCAATTTGAATGCCTTTGATTTCTTTTTGTTGTCTGATTGCTGAGGCTAGGACTTCTAGTACTATGTTGAATAACAGTGGTGAGAGTGGACATCCCTGTCATGTTTCTGATCTTAGGCTCTCAGTTTTTCCCCATTGAAAATGATGTTCGCTGTGGGCTTTTCATAAATAGCTTTTAAGATGCTGAGGAATGCTCCCTCTATCCCTACACTCTGAAGAGTTTTGATCATGAATGGGTGCTGTATTTTGTAAATGGTTTCTCTGCATCTATTGAGAGGATCATATGGTTCTTGCCTTTTCTCTTATTGATGTGATCTATCATGTTGATTGTTTTATGAGTGAACCAGCTTGCATCCCAGGGATAAATCACACTTAGTCATGGTGAATAATCCTCTTAATCTACTGTTGGATCCTGTTGGCTATCTTGGTAAGAATTTTTGCATCCATGTTCATCCAGGATATTGGTCTATAATTCTCCTTTTTGGTGGGCTCTTTGGTTTTGGAATCAAGGTAATGCTGGCCTCATAAAATGAGTTTGGAAGTATTCCCTCCCTTTCTATCCTTTGAAACAGCTTTAGTAGAATAGGTATTATTTCTTCTTTAAATATTTGATAGAATTCCCCTGGGAAGCGATCTGGCCCTGGACTTTTGTGTCTTGGGAGGTTTCTGATGACTGCTTCAATTTCCTCCCTGGTTATTGGCCTATTAAGGTTTTCTATTTATTCCAGTTCCAGTTTTGGTAACTTGTGGTTTTCCAGAAATGCATCCATTTCTTCTAGATTGCCTAATTTGTTGGCATATAGCTGCTCATAATACGTTTTTAAAATCGTTTGTATTTCCTTGGTATTGGTTGTGATCATTCCCTTTTTTATTCATGATTTTATTAATTTGAGTCTTTTTTCTTTTTAATAAGGCTGGCTAGGGGTTTATCTATCTTATTAATTCTTTCAAAGAACCAACTCCTGGTTTTGTTGATCTGTTCTACAGCTCTTCTGGTCTCTATTTCATTGAATTCTGCTTGAATCTTTATCATATCCCTTCTTCTGCCTATTGTAGGTTTTATTTGCTGTTTTTTCTCCAGTTCCTTTACATGTGACGTTAGCTTGTGTATTTGAGTTTTTTTTTCAGTTTTTCAAGGGAGGCTTATATTGCGATGTATTTCCCTATTAGGACTGCTTTTGCTGTATCCCAAGGATTTTGAATGGTTGTATCTGTAAGAGCCTCATGGGCTCTTAATTGTTTTTCTCTTTTTTCCTCAGCTTCCTTCCTTACCATCAACTTGTCTTCTATGTCACTCACTGTCTCTTCCACCTCATTAACCCTAGCAGTTAGAACATCCAGTTTGGATTGCATTTCATTTAACCTATTTTTAATTTCAGCCTGATTATATCTGAATTCTGCAGGAAACGAAGTCTCTAGGATCCTTTATGCTTTTTTTCCAGAGCCACCAGTAGTTTTATATTGGACTTATGAATTGAATTTCTGACATCATACTGAAATCCAAATTCTATAACTCTGTGGCAGAGAATATTGTTTCCGGTTCTTTCTTTTGTGGTGAATTCTTCCTTCTAGTCATTTGTCCAGTGCAGAGTGGCTGTATGAGAGGGCTAAACCAAAACTATCAATCACAACCTAAGTAGTACACCCTAGATGATTTCTAAGGGTCAGAGACCAGAAAATAAAGGAAAAAGAACAGAACAAAATAAAAGGATCACTAAAGTGAAAAACAAATTTTAAAACAAAGTAGTAAAAATAAAAAGTCAAAAACCAAAAACAAAGAAGACAAAATAAAAAGAAAAAAAGTAAAGAAAAGAGAAAAAAAGAAGGGAGGTATGGTGGTGGTGAGGAAGTGGTAGTGGAGAGAGAATGTGATCTACCTGATGGGTCTAGAGGGTGATCCTCTTGGTTCTGAGTGTATTTTGTTTTGTATGTTAGAAGATGCTCAATTCCAAATTTATATAAACCAGCAATACTTATACAAAGGCCCAACATTGACCACAAAAACATAAACAAGATAAAAGAGGGGGGCAGAATGGGAAAGAAGAGAGAATATAATCTCATAGAATGAACCAACATGGTGTTCCACTTGGTTCTGGGTATATGTTGGTCGTGTTTTAGAAGGTACTAACTTCCACCACTGTAAAATAAAATGAGGCAGAAAAAACAAAAACAAAAAACAAATACTCATATCTTGTATATCTACCAAAATTAAATTGAATATGTTGAAGGGAATCCAGAAGTGAAAAATATATTTAAGACATGTAATTGTAGGGATCCCTGGGTGGCGCAGCGGTTTGGCGCCTGCCTTTGACCCAGGGCGCGATCCTGGAGACCCGGGATCAAATCCCACGTCGGGCTCCCGGTGCATGGAGCCTGCTTCTCCCTCTGCCTATGTCTCTGCCTCTCTCTCTCTCTCTCTCTCTCTCTCTCTGTGACTATCATAAATAAATAAAAATTAAAAAAAAGAAATATTTAAAAAGACATGTAATTGTAGAAATATGAAAGTCAAAAAGGAAAAAACTTAAAAAAAATCAAGGGTTGTAAAATACTGTAGTTAAGGTGGGAAAATAGAAAAAATATTGGAAATTTTTTAGTCTGATATAAAAACGAGTTGTAATGGAAAAAGAAAGAAAGAAAGAAAGAAAGAAAAAAGAAAGAAAGAAAGAGAAAGAAAGAAAAAGGACCCTCTAGTTCTATGTACTATTTTCCCTCAGCCCTGGAGGTTTCCAGTGCTGCTTGTTCAGTAAACTTGCTTTTCCCTTGTACTTCCAGCAGTTCTTCTGGGGAGGGGTCTGCTGTGCTGATTCTCAGGTGTCTGTACCTGAGTGGAGATGCCCCGCCCCTTATCAGGTGCTAGGCTTAGTATGAGCTGTTTATCCTATGAGGCCCTTGTTCCTTAGAAGCCCTGCCTTTCCCAGGCAGAAGTGAAACAGAGGGAAAAAAAATGATGGTAGCCAGATTTCTAGCGCTGGAGTCGAGCTCCCTGCAAGTAACTAACCAGTCTCTCAGTCTGCACTGGCCTCGATGCTCCTGGGGGCAAGCACCGGTGCACTGGTCTGCACAGCTTGTGGGCACCCAGCAGTAAGAGAGTTCTTGATTTCCTGTGCCCTCCCTGCTTCCGCCTGTCTCAGGGGGAGTGAAGCCTTGCCAGCTTTGTCCACTTGGGCATCTTGGGATCTGGGGCCCTGTGCCGCTGGCCCGTGCTCCTGGGGACTGCCTCTCCTGAAGAGAATGGAGTACAGCCACCTCCGTCCCTTGCCAGCCTCTAGAGTAAACGCGGCTCCAGAGCCAGCCCGCCAAACCTCCTGGCTTCTCCAAAATGCCCCGGAGGGCTGCGGCACTCCAACCCTTTACTGATGTCGGACTGTGGTTTGTGGTGAGCTTTCCCTTGGGCACCCCTCCTCTTATAGTGACTCCAGGAATGTTTTTTTTGTTTTGTTTTGTTTTAAGATTTTTATTATTCATGAGCGACACACACACACACACACACACACACACACACACACACACACACACACACACACACACACACACACACACACACACACACAGGCAGAGACATAGGCAGAGGGAGAAGCAGGCTCCATGCAGGGAGCCTGACGTGGGACTCGATCCCGGGACTCCAGGATTATGCCCTGGGCCGAATGCAGGCGCGGTAAACCGCTGAGCCATCCAGGGATCCCCGACTCCAGGAATCTTAAGGCTTCACCGCCCCTCCTGAGATTCTGCCTGATTTCCCTGCTAAGCACTTTTTTCATCAGGGAAAACTCGGGCTTGGATTTTTAATGTTCCCACTTCTCCAGGGCTGGGCTTCCTGCCCCAAAGGCTTTTGCTGCTCCATTTTAACCCTGCTAGTCACGGTTCCCCTTACCCACTTTATTCTTTTTTTATTTTTTTTTCCACCTTCCTACCTTGTTAGAAGTGAAAACCCTTCTCTCTGTAGCGTTCCAGCTGTTCTCTAAATCTCAGGTCAAATTCGTAGGTGTTCAGGATGTTTTGAAAGTTGTCTAGTTAAGTTTGTGGGGCCAGATGAGTTGAGGACCTCTACTCTTCTGCCATCTTGCCCATAGGATAAAATGTTTCATCAAACCTTTCTACTTTCTCAGGAAGCTACCAGAGGGCCGGGACCATCCATGTCTGTCTTGTTCTCTAGTCTAGGGGTGAACAAGTACACAGTCCCTAAATATTTATTGTGTAAATGAATCTCAAGCTTCTGTCTCCTCCCTGGGACCTCGGAGAATTCAGAAGCTGTCAGTACTTGTGGAAGCTCACAGCTTTGAGTTGTAAGATAAGAATCTCATTAACACTTGTATAAAACACTAGATATTGAAAAAATTTCTATTATCCATAATAAAGGGAATCCATTTGCGAGCATTTTCTTGAAATTGAAAAGAAGGGAGAGAACCTGAGGTTTCCAGCAATCAAGTTAATGGGTATTAATAGTATAAAGCATTTAGTATAACCTTAAGATGGTTAAAATATTGATACTGACTTTATTTAATAAGCCGTTGTTTTAGTAAATGTGAAAATGATTTACTAATCAAAATTTTTATTTTAATTTTATTAACTTATTTTATAAAAATAGACTTTTTTTTTAAAGAGCAGTTTTATAGATTCACAGCAAAATTAAGCAGAGAGTACGGAGAGTTCCCAGGTATGCCTTACTGTACCGTATGTACAACTTTGGTCTTAACTCTATTTTTTTCTAAAAGGAGTTAAGTTTCATACTTAGCCCTTATACTAGTTTTCTTGAAATAAACTCCACAGTTGGAGTTGACTGTAATTTATGTGCTTCCAGCCACTGCTCTAGTCCTTTTGGGGACTCAGGAAGAATTCAGAAATTGCTGACTTTGCTCTTAAGCAGCTTTAAAGACTAATTATGAGGAAAAAACCCAAATGTACAAAATTAACTTTAATGCAACGTAGAAAGTGATCATATTGGATAAGAGAAGTACAGAACAGTGTTGTAGGATGGAGAAAATGGAGAACATACTATGGGTGGAGTGAAATAGCCAGGGTGAATTGTGGACAAAGTTGCATAAGAGGTCCTCTGTTTCTTTTCCAACTGATGGGCCCCCACTTAAAATATTCATTTGCAGGTGTTGGCTTTTGGCAGCAAGCCATGGAGATTGCCATTAATGATCTCTACAACTGTCTCCACAACCATCTCTAATCAAACCTTTCTGACCCAGTGTTAATGTCTCAAGGCTAGATTCTTTTTGTTTTTAAAGGCGAATGGGATATCCATGAGGTATTATAATATAAGGAGATTCTGATACATTTTTATTTTTTGTAGAGCTGCTTTTTCCTTGGGCAGCTAGAAAAAATGCATGCTAAAAGTTAACAGAATTATATTACTGCCTCTTTGAAGCTACAAATAAGATTAAATCCATTTTGTCAGCAATTGTCTATTATAGGTTTTCTCCACACCCCCCCCCAGGGTAAGCATGAATTTCTTTTCACATGTATTTTTCTTTTCAGATAGGTGCCTTCTATTTAAACCTTGGAGGAGCTCCAGAAGGGCCAGCAGGCACAGGCAAAACGGAAACCACCAAGGACTTGGCTAAAGCTCTTGCTGTCCAATGTGTGGTATTCAACTGTTCAGATGGGCTAGATTACCTAGCAATGGGAAAGGTAAACTTGCATATTAAATGTTGCAAACTTATAGCTAGGTCCAACTGGATAAACTGAAGGAAACTCACATTTAAGCATTATTTGAATGTTTATGCATTATTTGAACCTCAGTTTAAGGGTAAAGATATCATTTTTAGATTTGGGGGTTTATTGGGCTTCATTTTTAGGTTTGACTTAAAGGATTAAATATTTATTTCACAAATGATGCCTCTTTATAAGAAAACTCGACTTCTTTTTTCCCTTGTTTTTAGTTTTTTAAAGGATTGGCTTCTTCTGGTGCTTGGGCTTGCTTTGATGAATTCAACAGGATTGAGTTGGAAGTGTTGTCGGTGGTAGCTCAGCAGATCCTTTGCATCCAGAGAGCCATTCAGCAGAAACTAGAAGCGTTTGATTTCGAAGGAACAGAACTGAAGCTCAATCCAAACTGTTTTGTAGCTATTACCATGAATCCTGGCTATGCAGGACGCTCTGAACTGCCAGACAATCTGAAGGTGATATTTTGTTAAGAGTCAATTTAACCAAACATAGCAGCAGCACAATCCACTCATAATTTTCTCACATGCGTTTGTAAATCTCCCTTTTATCTTTGCCATTACCTATAAGGTAAAACTCTAAAAACCTTTTTAGGTGTCTAACACATATTAAAATACACAAAACCAATACAGTACTGCTGGCAAAAAAAAATCACAGAATTAATGAAAAGATTGGGGAATAAACTTGAGTCTCACCACATTCTGTTGTGATGCTTGTGCTCAGCTCTTGAAGAATGGTTTCCTTGATATAAATAATATATATTTTTTCATTCATTATATACTTCAGGTTCTTTTTAGAACAGTGGCTATGATGGTTCCAAACTATGCGCTCATAGCAGAAATCTCCCTCTATTCCTATGGATTTTTGAATGCAAAACCTCTGTCCGTGAAGATAGTGATGACCTACAGGCTTTGCTCAGAGCAGCTCTCGTCACAGTTTCATTATGACTATGGCATGCGAGCAGTAAAAGCAGTTTTAGTGGCCGCTGGAAACCTAAAACTGAAATTTCCCCATGAAAATGAAGATATACTGGTAAGCATTAAATATATATGTTGTGAAAGCTTCAGTATGAGATTTATTTATTTATTTTAGGAAAGTTGATGAGGAGCTATAAATAGGCAAATAAGAGAATTGTTGGCTTTGAAACTTTTTATGTGTGGTTGAAGTAATAGTTTGCAGGGTTATGTTATTCATTATACTTTATATGCATCCAAGGACCTTTTAGCATTATTTAATATGGGGATTCTACAGAACAATGTGAAAGGAACTTTGACTTCTGGTAGTGAGGAGGGTGAGGAATATGGGCAACTAACTTATGTTGCACTCTTTGGATGATTTTAGCTTCTTCGATCAATTAAAGATGTAAATGAACCAAAGTTTCTATCACATGATATACCCTTATTTAATGGAATAACTAGTGACCTGTTTCCTGGTATTAAACTTCCTGAAGCTGACTATCATGTAAGTAAGCCTATGAAAATGACTTATTCTGCAAATAAATTTATCTGATGACTCAGTCATTTTAAATGAGTGAAATTATTCTATTGGGAGGATAAACCCCTTTCATTAATGAGAATGAGCAAAGTTTAGTGTCTTCTGTTATATGATACAAGATTCAGATTAAAGATAATGCTTTTTCTAAGAGAATGAGTACTTCTGTGATTTATAATACTACAGTGTGTACTATGATTCTGTTGTATACTTTTAGCAGGTAAAAAAAGAAAAGTGGAAAAACATTCTATAGTTAACATAAAAATTTCTCATATTTAAGTAATATGCTGACCCTTTTTAAAGGAAACAAACCATGTGCACTTTCAATTTCATCTAAATTATAGATGTTAAAATGTGCATATATACATATGTATACACATAGTAAATGTCTTCTGTTTATAGCTGTTAATTAATGTAAAATCAAGATAAAAAATTTAATTAAGTTTTTAATTTAATTTCAGGATAGTTAACATACACTATTATATTAGTTTCAGATATACAATACAGTGATTCATCAATTCTATATACTACTCCATGCTCATCACGATAAGTGTACTCTTTAATCCCCATCACCTATTTCACCTATCTGTCCACCACTCTGGTAACTAACCATCTGTTTGTTCTTTATAGTTAAGAGTCTGTTTCTTGGTTTTTTTTTTTTTTTCCTCTCTCTCCTTTTCCCTTTGCTCATTTGTTTTGTTTCTTAAATTCCATGTATGAGTGAAATCATATGGTATCTGTGTTTCTCTGACTGACTTATTTCATTTAGCCTTATACTCTCTAGCTCCATCCAGATCATTGCAAAAGGCAGAATTTCCTTCCTTTTTATGGCTGAATAATATATATACCACTTCTTCTTTATCCATCTATCAATGGATTCTTGGGTTGCTTCCATAATTTGGCTATTGTAGATAGTGGTGTTATAAACATAGGGGTGCATGTATCCCTTTGAATTAGTGTTTTTGTATTATTTGGGTAAATGCCCAATAGTGAAATTGCTGGATTGTAGGGTGGTTCTATTTTTTAACTTTTTGAGGAACTGTTTTTCAGAGTAGCTACATCAGTTTGCATTCCCACCAACAGTGCAAGAAACTTCCTTTTTCTCCACATCTTGCCAAAACTTGTTTCTTGTGTTTTTGATTTTAGCCATTCTAACAGATGTGAGGTGGTATCTATTGAGGATTTGATTTATATTTCCTTGATATTGAGTGATGCTGGGCATCTTTTCCTATGTCTGTTGGCCATTTGTATGTCTTCTTTGGAGAAATGTCTATTTATGTCTTCTGCCCAGTTTTAATTGGATTATTTGTGTTTTGAGTGTTGGAACTTATAAGCTCTTTCTATATTTTGGATACTAGCCCTTTATCAGATATATCACTTGGAAATATCTTCTCTCTTTTAGGTTGCCTTTTAGTTTTGTTGATTGTTTCCTTTGCTGTGCAGAAGCTTTATATTTTGAAGAAGTCCAAATAGTTTATTTTTTATTTTATTTCCCTTGCCTCCGATATGTCTAGAAAAATGTCACTTTGGCTGGTATGAGACATTACTGCCTGTGACCTCTTCTAGGATTTTCCTGGTTTCAGGTCTCACATTTAGGTCTTTCACCATTTTGAGTTTATTTTTTATGTATGGTGTAAGAAAGTGGTCCAATTTCATTCTTTTGCATGTAACTGTCCAGTTTTTCCAACACCATTTGTTGAAGAGATTGTTTTTTTTCCCATTGCATATTCTTGCCTGCTTTGCCAAAGATTAATTGACTGTATAATTGTGGGGGTTTAAAAAATTTTTTTAAATTGTGGGTTTAATCCTGGGTTTTCTATTCTGTTCATGGATCTATATGTCTATATTTGTGCCAAAAATCAAAATTTTAAAATTACAAACAAAACAATCTTAATGAGATAGATAATATGTGGCTGAAATTAAATGTTACCTTGTGGCAATTTCTATGATAAAATGTACAGTGAATACATTTTGAGTTCAGCATGTATAATCTACCTTTCTCCATTTGATGATTCAGTTTTTCCACCCCATCTGCTTAAAGGCACCATTTACTTTTTTTAGACTTTTTTTTTAACCTTCAAACTCAAATGCTAATGTACATCCTATGGCAGGAACAGAATAATGTGGTTCTAGGGTGTTTTCCAAAACCAACAACCAGTTCTCTGTCTCTGGACACCAAGGGGATGTTCAACAATTCAATTCTGACACTGACTCCAGGTAGTTAGTGTCAGCCTTCACAAGACTTGCCCTCACTTCAGACAGTCTCAAGTCCTGGGCCACCTATGTTTCTGACTGGGTTTTCCACAATTTTCCTGCCCAGCTTTGATAATTCATTAGACTAGCCACAGAACTCGGGAACACGGTTTATGTTTACTGGTTTATTTTTTTAAGATTTTATTTATTTATTCATGAGAGAGAGAGAGCGAGAGAGGCAGAGACACAGGCAGAGGGAGAAGCAGGCTCCACGCAGGGAGCCCATGGCGGGACTTGATCCCTGGACTCCAGGATCACACCCTGGGCTGAAGGGAGGGGCCAAACTGCTGAGCCACCCAGGGATCCCCAGTTTACTGGTTTATTATAAAGGATGAAATTTGGTGGTAGGGGGAGTGGCACCTGGCTGGCTCAGTAATGGAGCATATGGACTCTTGATCTCAGGGTTGTGAGTTTAAGACCCAAGTTGGGTGTGTATCCTACTTAAAAAAAAAAAAAAAAAGACACAAAGGATACACTTTGGGAAGAACCAAATGGAAGAGATGTGTAGGGTCAGGTAGGTATGGGTGGGTGGCAGTATGCTTCAGGGTGTATGTCATCCTCCCTGCATATTGAGGAGCTCTCTGAACCTTGTTGTTCAGGCGTTTTTACAGAGTGCAGTCTTCTTTTCTTTTCCTCCCTTCTCATTCCCTCCCACCCCATGCATTCACCAAAGGCTAGTAAGTAGGGCTGAAAATTCCAACCTCCTAATCCCTGGGTCTTTCCTGTGACTGGCCCCATCCCGAGGCTAAGGTACCCACCTAAGTCAACTCATCAACATAAACTTGGGTTTGATTGACAAGGGTTCATTAAGAACAACAAAGACATACTTCTATCACTCAGGAAATTTTAAGGGTTTACAGGGGGCTCTATGCTAGAGACTGGGAATAAAGACCATATGTATTTTTATATTATACCACAGGTGATTATCAAGATGATTCAGAGTATGCTAATATGATTTTTTTTCTTTTTTAATTTTTATTTATTTATGATAGTCACACACACAGAGAGAGAGAGGGAGGGAGGCAGAGACACAGGCAGAGGGAGAAGCAGGCTCCATGCACCGGGAGCCCGACGTGGGATTCGATCCTGGGTCTCCAGGATCGCGTCCTGGGCCAAAGGCAGGCGCCAAACCGCTGCGCCACCCAGGGATCCCCTTAAGTTTGAATTTTATCATTTCGGAAACAACATAAATCTAAATCCTGGAGACCCGGGATCGAGTCCCACATCGGGCTCCCTGCCTGGAGCCTGCTTCTCCCTCTGCCTGTGTCTCTGCCTCTCTCTCTCTCTGTGTGTCTTTCATGAATAAATGGATAAAATCTTTAAAAATAAATAAACAAACAAACAAATAAATAAATAAAGTAATTGAATTCTTTTTGTTTTTCCTTTTAATTAAAAAATTAAGCTTTTAAGAAAGCCTTTATCAAGTATTTTATCAGTATATGAAGATGCAATATTAATTTTTTTTATTTTTACTTTTTAAAAATATTTTATTTATTCATGAGCAACACAGAGAGAGAGACCGAGACACAGGCAGAGGGAGAAGCAGGCTCCATGCAGGGAGCCCGACGTGGGACTCGATCCCGGGTCTCCAGGATCACGCCCCGGGCTGCAGGCGGCGCCAAACCGCTGCGCCACCGGAGCTGCCCCAATTTTTATTTTCAAAATGAAAAGTCTATTTATGATATGTATGAAGTGATTTATAATATCATTTTATAAAAATGCATTCCATTTTTCTTTTATTTTAGGAATTTTTAGAATGTGCTCATGAAGCCTGCAAGGTACATAATGTTCAGCCAGTTAAATTTTTTCTTGAAAAAATGATTCAAACATATGAAATGATGATTGTGAGACATGGGTAAGATTATAGATTATCATTGTCTGCCTTTGCTAGATGCTTTTTTCAAGTCAAACTATTAAAACAAAATTTGTGAACCAAAGGATTCAATAAATTTTGTATGCTAGGTAGGCTAGAGAACGACAAGCTCCATCCCCTAGTTTCCATTCTAGTGACTTAAAACAAAGGTTTATTTCTCTCTCATGCTACCCATCCAACAAGGACTGGTAAGGCGTGCTCATTCAGTGATGTAGCACTAGCGATGAGCGCGGTTTGCCCTTTTAGTCATCAGATTCATTATTTGTTCTCCTTCATGCACAAACCCTTCTTTCCCAGGAAAACAACTTAAAAGTTCTAGTCAATCAACAAACTATACTTAAGGTTCAGGATCTCTAGGTGATATATGTTAGTTTCTGCATCAGATTTGGCAGTTGTTCCTCTTAATCGAAAGACCTACAGACTAGAAAAACAAGTTGTCTGCCCTCCACACACCTAGTTTTAATTATAATAGTGGGTTTACTAGAACAGGCTATTGGAGCAAACATTACTATCCAGAAATTGAAGAACTGGAGACACAGCCAACACTGGTAGCAATTCTGAAACCCACTTGGGGAACCCCAGTTCCAGCGATAAATTGACTGTTAAACTGATAGTTTAAACCTCAGGACCTCTCACTTGTAGGGACCTTTCCAAGGAGTCATCATCATTTGATATACATAATTTATTAGATAAGGGTATCATTAAAGAGGCTGTGGACATTCTGTATCCATAGTAATATATATAATTTTTTCCTACTCCACTGACTGTAGAAACTTTAAACCCCATAAAACTTGGATCCACTTCTGTATGATTTTGCAGGGGCTTTCTAGTTAACTATTTTCCATGGATACTGGTTCAACTTTCTTGAGAGGTCTATCCATCTTCATTTCCTTCCCTTGTCACATGTGAGGTGGACAATAGAGAATTTGTTCCTGGGAGCTGAGAACTGTCTTCAGCCTGCTTACTGCCTATAGAAAGTTGGGGTCTCAAAGGTCATGATTTTTTTTAAAGGCAGGATTTTAAACAACACAAAACTTACTATGATATAAATTTTCAAACATATACAAATATAGAGAAACTAGTAAAATCAACCCTCATGCATCCAATATGCAAGGATCATTTTTGTAAAATTTTTCTTATTTATTTAAGAGAAAAAGCACGAGTGAGGGAAAGGAGCAGAGGGAGAGGGAAAAGCAGAATCCCCGCTGAGCAGGGAGCCCAATGTGGGGCTTGATCCCAGGACCCTGGGATCAGAACCTTAGATGAAGGCAGATGCTTAACCAATTGAGCCACCCAGGTTCCCCTGCAACGATCATTTTTAAGTCTCGAGCATACACATGTATTTTAGCCTAGGCTCATAGTTTCTTTGTCAGTAAACTCCCTCAAAAACCTGGTAAGCTTCTTACTTGTTTGATTCCAAGCAGCTCTATATGCCGGTAGACGAGCACACTCCTTATAAAGTCATACCTTTATAAATTTCCTTGCAGTATCCTTGAGCCTGTCAAACTTAATTGAGAAGGCCACAAGCTTAATCTATTTTACCTCCTGAAATGATTTTATCCTCCTGAAATGATTACTGGGAACCATATTAATCTTTCATAGATTTTAATAGTGATACAATGGCCCTACCCCTTAATATGATCTTTGGTGCCAGGCTGAGTAGATATTTGTTTTTTGAAGGTTTTCTCAGTTTATCTTTTACTAACTGGGGATGAGAATAATTGGTTGTAGATTCCTGAATTTCTGGACTTCCTCTATTCTCTTTTATTCCAACTTGCAAACTGGCCTTTTCTCCCCCCCTGGGCTTGTTTCTTTCCAATAGTTCTTTGTTAAATGTAGCCATCAGCTGGAATTATATAATAATGATATTCTATTTATTATCCTTTTTCCTAAAATGACAATTTCATTAGATATATTATCTGTTTCCCAAGTTATCTTATGAACAAATTTACCAAGTGTTTTATCATCGTATAACATTAATTGCTGATCTTTTATCTCTAATAACAGTTAATTTGCCATCCACAACCTGGTCTCTAAGCCAATGCCACATATTTCTTTTTATTTTTTAAGTTTTTAAAAAGATTTTATTTATTTATTTGAGGAAGAGAGAGTGAGAGAGAAGGAATAGAGGGAGGGGCAAAAGGAGAAGCAGACCCACCACTGACCGGGAAGCCCAACATGGGCCTCAATCCTGGGATGCCAGGATCATGACCTGAGCCAAAGGCAGATGCTTAACCAACTGAGCCATCCAGGCTCCCCTTAAGTCTTTTTTATTATGGGTAGAATACTTTGCCCTTCTAGGAACCAGTTTCTGTCAGTAAGGATGGGCTTAGGTTATTCTTTAGAAATGATCAGTCACTAAGACCCAAATCTTAGTGACTTAAAAAAACAAATGCTTATTTCTCATTCATACTGTGTCCATTTTAGGTTAACAGGAAAGATCTACTCATCATAATTACTCAGGGTTCCAGGCTGTTGGAGCAGCCAAAATCTTAACATTATGGGTCACTGCTGTGCTGGAAGGAGAAGCTCTGTAAGAAGAGAGCTCTGAAAGCTCCATCACTGGCAGTGATCTGTCCCCTGTTAGGAAGTAACACCCTCTTATTGCTCATTAGTCACTTACAATTTCCACAAGAGGGCAAGGAATCTTACTATGTGATGGGAGAGGGGAGATTCAGAAGTATTGGCAAAGAGCACTAACAATTACTATAGCAAATAAATTGAGGAAGGGGAACCTTTTTTACTTCTCTCCTTAGGAGGCTGCGAGACTTTTTTTTTCAATCTTAAGAGTGTACAGTTACATTTTCATTTTTATTTGGAGATTTTTTATTATATTCTCTTTTGTAGATAGTGGTATTAATTAGTGAATTTTAGAGATTAACCAGTTCAGAAGTTAAATGTATTCTCAAGTCTGAGAAAAATTCATGGAACTTCAAAAATTATAAATACTAGTATTTTATACACCAGTATACAGGCAAATAATTTACCATTATTTTTTAGAATCTTATATTATTCTTTTCCTTAATAGTTTCATGTTAGTAGGAGAGCCTTTCTCTGGTAAGACAAAAGTTCTACATGTGCTGGCTGATACCCTAACTCTTATGAATGAACGTGGCTATGGAGAGGAAGAAAAGGTCATTTATAGGACTGTAAACCCCAAATCCATTACTATGGGCCAACTTTTTGGACAATTTGATCCAGTGTCTCATGAGGTAATTTATAGTATAAATATTCTCTTATTGACAATGCACATTAAACCAAGAAATTTGAGATATTCTTAATATGATCACTTTATAGTTTTATAAAGGAAGCTTTCCAACTCTTTTTTTCCCTAGTGGACTGATGGTATTGTGGCCAATGCTTTTAGGGAATTTGCCTTATCAGAAACACCGGACCGGAAATGGGTTGTATTTGATGGTCCCATTGACACTTTGTGGATAGAGAGCATGAACACAGTATTGGATGATAATAAAAAGGTAACTCATCATGATTAAAAGCAAAACTGAAGCACGATATGAATATACCAAACAGTACTGAACTATATAAACTTAGAAAAAGGTTAATATGGTAGATTTAATATAAAATGGGGTTTTTTGGGGGGCCACAGTTTAAAAAAAAAGCAAAATAGATGCAAAATAGATGCAGACATGCTTAAGCAATATTATGTATTCAACAGTTGATTGACTATATTTATAGTTGATTATATATTTACAGTAAATATATAACAGTTGATTATATATTTACAGTAAAGGATGCAGCAAGCTTAATAAGTTTATAAATTATCTTTTCAATGAAAACTATACTGTAGTAAATCCTTTGCTTAATTTATTTTTGTAGAATAATAGTGTATTAAAACCATTGTGTTAGCAGGAGGGCATAATAATGTAAGAGACGTTAAGTTGTGAAGTAATTTTAGTTTTAGGGTTTCTTACAGAACTTTGATATTTTAGGAGGAAATAAAAAGGGTTCATTCCTTTTTGAAACCATTGAATACATACAAGCACTGTGAGATACACAGAAGAACTAGAAAATGGAAATCCTCTCAGTATTGTTTGTAATTGAGAGATAACATATAAACTATACTGTGTGACTAAGTTTAGGTTCTGCCCTTTTTAAAACCTATATGTGCCTTCACATAACCATCATTTAAATAAAAATGAATAAAATTTCTTGCACTTACACGGTTCACTCATGTTTTTTCTGAATCAGTACACTTTCCCGCAGGGGCAATCACTACTCTGACTTCTACTGTGATAAATTAATTTGCTGGTTATTGAATTTCATGAATATGGAATCATACTCCTTAGTGTTTTCCTTCTTGTGGTCAGCATGGTTTCTGTGATATTCATGTTGTTGTAGTTCCATTTTATTTATTCTTTTTATGTCTGTATTAGTAACTTATATGAATATATCATAATTTATTTTCATACATGAAATAACTACACTACTAAATAAGCAAATTAATTAGCATTCAAACAAATATGCCAGCATGTTGTCATGGATAGTTGATCATTTATTCATATTCCTTTTTTCTGTTATATTCACTGAGCTAAGAAGTAGTATTGATTCATAAGAGAAAGGCTAATAAGGGTCTGGTTCAGAGCCAGGTAGGAGGATTGTCTCATATTGGATGAAAGGGAAGCAGGAACGGATAGGTCTAGATACAAGTAAACATGGATTTGATGTGGAAATTTGAAGGCAAATCCTTTTGATTGATTGATTGATTGATTATTTATTTATTTAGTGAACTGGTAGACCCTGGTTCTTTGCACATTGGAGGACAAAAGGAGATTTAAGTTACCTATTATGGAAAATGAGGAAGAGAGCTGCCTATGAAAGCAGAGAAGCATATCTGAGGATTAGTCATAGTGCCAAGGTCCACCTTTGTGAGATTTTCCCTACCAGTCTAAGCAGCTTGGATGTGAGTATAGACGATGTTGTGAGGCTGAAAATACAGAAGGACTTTAAAGATATTGATATGAGAGTACTGAAAGTGCTAGATGGTAGAATGGAAGCTGCTTAATAATGAGGGAAATGAAAACAGCAGGGATATGAAAATGAAGAACAAGTGTAGTAGGAGTCAGTGGGTAAGAGCCCTGAATGGATAGGAGGCTTCAGGCAGAGACTGGCATGCTTGAATTTAGTATTTCAGAATTGTGTAGTGTTCCAGGAGAGAAGGTCCTAAGGTATATAAAGTGGATGACTAGAATGCCTTAGAAAAGTAAATGAAGACAAGATAATCAAAGAACTAAGGGGCTGCCATGTCGTGATGCTCTTCCTCATGGACACTGGGTCAGGCCAGAGTTATAGTAGAGAGGAAGAAACTGAACCAAGTATCAATGATGGCGTTGCTTGGGTGCTGGTAAGTGAGAAGAGCAAGCATGTTTGTCAAAGAAGCAAGGGGTAGAGAGGGGGGAGTAGAGTATTTGGGAAACATCATGGGGGAGTAAGGAGAAAACTGATTCCACATCTCAAATTTGAAGCAAATAGGACAATGTTTGCTGAAATAATCTGGTAGAAAATGAAAAGTATTCTAGACCAGCACTGTCCAATAGAACTTTCTGCAATGATAGAAATATTTGCATTGTCTAAGAAGGTAGCTACTAGTCATGTGTAGCTGGCTACTGAGCATTTGAAATATGGCTTAGTACAGGGTTCCCTGGCTGGCTCAGTCAGTAGAGCATGTGACTCTTGATCTCAGGGTTGTGAGGTCAGGCCTCATGCTGGGTGTAGAGATTACTTAAAATCTTTTGAAAAACAGGGCTTGGTGCAATTGAAGAACTGACTTTTAATTTTAACTACTTAAGATTAAATTGTTTAAATAGTTAAATTAATTAGATTTAGTTAGTTAAAATTAAATATAAATAGCCACATATGACTGTTGGCTAGCACACTGGACAATCAAGCTCTAGACCATTCATTTTTTTTACAGATAAGAAACAAGTCCAGGAATGCTAAATACTGCCTTGTTGCCATATAACTAGATAGGGCAAAGCTGGGGCTACAGTGATGGTTGTAGAGAAGAAACTGAAAAATAAATGAAGAGGAAGACTTATTAATGAAATTAACTTGGAATATCAATAGTATTAATTATTAAAATTATTGAAAGCAAATGATAATTCCAAAGATAGAAGCCAAGGAGATTAAGAAGCTAAAATGACTTTAATAATAAAGGATAAGAAAGAAATTTGGCACAAGGGAAGCAGTTGATAAATTTAGGTGTTTTCATATTTGATTTAAGAGGAATATTTTAGATTGAAAGCAATCAAGAGGGCATAGCAAATATAATGCATGGGCCTTGATTGACTTGTTTTGAAGAATCAGTTGAAAAGACATTTCTAATACAACTGAGGAAATTTGAGTACTGGCTGAGAATTACATGATACTAACGAGTTTTTGGTTAATTGTGTTAAGCTGTGATAATGTCATTGAGGTTATATAGAATACTCCTTACTTTTAAGGGATGAATATTGACATATTTGGACGTGAAATGCCATGGTATGCATAATGTTCTTTAAAATACTGTTTTAAAAAATGAAGCAAATGTGGCAAAATGTTGACATTGGTTAAATCCAAGAGATGGGTACCTGAATGTCCATGCTATTATCTGTTTTCAACTTCTCTCTTTCATATTAATAAAGAGGTCTTCTGACAACTTTATAAAGTCAGAAGTATTTAATGTGATTTTATTAATAGTGAAAACTGAAATTTGTCTAGTATGTCATGTATTTCTCCTCCTGCTTAACTTGATGGGGGAGAAATTATCCCTATTTATAGATGAAGAGGCTGGGTCTCAGAGATATTATGTATTTGCTTATCTAGTAAGTAATTGACAGAGCTAGATCTTGAATTACAATTTTCTGGCTTCTGTTTTAATATTTCCTACATTATATCACAGCAGGATATATATTATCTTATACATAGAATAAATTTTTGCCTGAGAAGTTTGCTTTTTTAAAAAATAAACATATGAAAAATAATTGCCTTTAGCTTTGCCTTATGAGTGGAGAAATCATTCAGATGTCCCCTCAAATGAGTCTCATCTTTGAAGCAATGGACCTTTCCCAGGCCTCAGTAAGTTGATATTTTAATATAACAGTAGTTTGTGTATTCATTTGGTCAGTAGGTATTTTTTATTATGTGTCAGAAGACAAGTCAGGCAGCAGGATAAGATTAATAAGACACAGTGTATTTAGGGAGGATAAGAAGCTTATAAATAGTCCCACTGTACTGCTATGTGTGAGTACTTTAAGAATATGGAGGGAGGGAGTGCCCAAGAGGGGAATGGGTAGAGGAGGACTATGGAAAATGTTTGAGTGTTTTATCTGGTTTTGAGGGTTAATACTTCTCTAGGGAGATTAGCTGGGCCTGGGCATTCCAAATCATGACAAGATGATATGCAAAGACCTGGAGCCATGACATGTCTGGGGATCTGTGATAGCAAACATTTCATTTAATGTATTTGAAGCTGTAGAGGAAGACAGGAGCTTCATCATGAAAGGCCTTATAGGTCATTCAAAGTAGTAGTTAATAACTGCCAGGTACCACTGGCATAAGGACAACTTTGAAAAATAAAATGTCTTTTTTCTCTAGCCAGCCACCGTAAGCCGCTGTGGCATGATTTATTTGGAACCCTCGCAGTTAGGATGGGAACCACTTGTATCCTCTTGGTTGAATTCCCTGAAAGAACCTCTTCAGGAACCAGATCATCAGGCTCTTCTGAGAGGACTTGTTGACTGGTTAATAAAGCCCACTTTACAGCTTCGTAGGAAAAACTGCAAGGTAACACTGTAATTCTCTGATCTGTTCAAGTTTTTTTTAGTTTCCATTCAACTTGACCTAAGTCTAAAGTCACAGTAGTAGGATAAATAACTAAAATCAGTTTCTTCTTAGACATTTGGTATTCACTTTTTATAAATTTTTTTTTAATTTTTATTTATTTATGATAGTCACAGAGAGATAGAGAGAGAGGCAGAGACACAGGCAGAGGGAGAAGCAGGCTCCATGCACCGGGAGCCCGACGTGGGATTCGATCCCGGGTCTCCAGGATCGCGCCCTGGGCCAAAGGCAGGCACCAAACCGCTGCGCCACCCAGGGATCCCAGTATTCACTTTTTAAAGTGGGATGTTCATTGTGACAATCAGTAGTTCACATGTACTTGTAAGAAATAATCAGTGCCATGCACACTTCACCCAGTTTCCCCCAGTGGTAACATTTTGCAAGGCTACATTATATCACAACAAGGATATTGACATTAATACTACCTACTGATCTTATTCAGATTTCTTTTTTTTTTTTTTTTTTTTAAATTTATTTATGATAGTCACAGAGAGAGAGAGAGAGAGGCAGAGACACAGGCGGAGGGAGAAGCAGGCTCCATGCACCGGGAGCCTGATGTGGGATTTGATCCCGGGTCTCCAGGATCGCGCCCTGAGCCAAAGGCAGGCGCCAAACCGCTGCGCCACCCAGGGATCCCTCTTATTCAGATTTCAATGGTTATATTTGTACTCAGGTGTGTGTGTGTCTCTCTCAGGGTTTCATTTAAAAATTTTTAATAATTTATAGAGCAGCTCAGGTGGCTCAGTGGTTTGGTGCCACCTTCGGCCCAGGGAGTGATCCTTGGAGACCCAGGATCAAGTCCCACATTGGGATCCCTGCATGGAGCCTGCTTCTCCCTCTGCCTGTGTCTCTGCCTCTCTCTCTCTCTGTGTCTCTCATGAATAAATAAATAAAAATCTTTAAAAATTTTTAAAAATAATTTACAATTTTAAATATAAGCGCAACTTTGTGCCCTTTGCCCAATGTATCCCCATTACCCCACTTCCCAAGGCCCTGTGACCACCATTTTACTCTGGTTCTATACATTCAACTTTCAGATTCTGCATATAAGTGACATGCAATTTTTTCCTTTCTGTGTCTGACTTTCCACTTATCATAATATCTTAAAGTTCATCCATGTTGTTGCAAGTAGCAGGATTTCTCTTTTAAGTCTGAATAATACTCCATATACATATATATGATATTTCTTTTTTTTAAAAGATTTTATTTATTCAGTAGAGTCAGAGAGAGAGAGAGAGAGATAATGAAAGAGAGAGAGAGAGAGGCAGAGACACAGGCAGAGGGACAAGCAGGCTCCATGCAGGGAGCCTGACGTGGGACTTGATCCCGGGACTCCAGGATCACACCCTGGGTTGAAGGTGATGCTAAACCGCTGAGCCACCAGGGTTGCCCTATATGATATTTCTTTATCAATTTTTCCATCAATAAACAATTTGTGTCCATATCTTGGTTATTGGGAATAATTCTGTAATGAACATGGGAGTTCCATTGCACATGGGAGTGCAATGAACATATATCTTTGAGGTATTGATTTCATGTCTTAAAAAGGGATTGCTGGATCACATAGTAGTTCTATTATTACTTTTTTGAAGATACTCCATACTGTTTTCCATGGTGGCTGTACCAATTTATATTCACACCAACAGTGCACAAAGGTTCTCTTCTCTCCACATCCTCACCAAGACTTATCACCTCATCTTTATAGTCATCCTAACAGGTGTGAGGTGATATCTGGTTTTGATTTGCATTTCTCTGGTGATTAGTGATGTTGAGTGCCTTCCTATATACCTATTAGCCATTTGTATATCTTCTTTAGAAAAAGTGTCTGTTCAGGTCCTTTGCCCATTTTTAAATTGGAATGTTTGGTTTTTTTGCTATTACACTGTGTTAGTTTCTTATAAATTTGGATGTTAACACCTTATCGGATACATGGTTTGCACGTATTTTCCCTAAATTTATAGGTTGCCTCATGACCCGTAAGATCATGACTTGAGCAGAAACCAGGAGTTGGATGCTCAATGGATTGAACCACCCAAGCATGCCCCTTCCCACATTGTGTATTCTTGTTGCCCTAGTGGAAGATCAGTTGACTTTATGTTTGGATTTATTTTGGATTTTCTATTCAGTTCCATTGGTTTATATGTCTGTTTTTATGCCAGCATCACACTGTTTTGATTACTTGATTACTGGAGCTTTGTAATATAATTTGAAATCAGGATGTGTGATACTTTCAGCTCTGTTCTTTCTTAAGATTATTTTGGTTATTTGGAATCTTTTGTAGTTCCACACAAATTTTTAGAATTTTAAAAAATTTTTGCCAAAAATGCTATTGTAATTTTGGTAGGGATTGCTTTGAATCTGTAGATCACTTTAGGTATTATGGAGATTTTAACAATGCTAATTTTTCCAATCCATGAACACAGAATGTTTTCCCATTTATTTGGGTCTTCTTCAATTTCTTTCATTAATATTTTACAGTTTTCAACGTACAGTTCTTTCACATTCCTGGTTAAATTTATTCCTAAGTATTTTATTCTTTTTGATGCTATAATAAATGGGATTGTTTTCTTGATTTACTTTTCAGATAGATCATTGTTGGTGTAAACAAATGCAATTGACTTTTGTATGTTGGTTTTGTATCTTGTAACTTTACTGAATTTGTTCTAAAAGGTTTTTTGTTTTTTGTTTTTGTTTTTTTTTTGCATGGAGTCTTTAGGGTTTTCTACACATAGGATCATGTTATCTAGAGATAGAAATCATTTTGCTTCTTTTCTGATTTGGATGCCTTTTATTTCTTGTCTGATTGCTTTAGTTAGTACTTCTTGTTGAAAAGGATTGGTGAGAGTGTGCATTCTTGCCTCATACCAAATCTTAGAGGAAGAGCTTTCAGTTTTACCCCAGGGATTATGATTTTAGTTGTGGGCTTTTCATAAATGTCCTCTATCTTATTGCAGAGATTTCCCTTTATTTTGCGGAGAGTTTTTAATCACAAATGGAGGTTGAACTTTGTCAAATACTTTTTCTTTTCTTTTTTAGCAGTTTTTTTAAATTTATTTTTTATTGGTGTTCAATTTGCCAACATATACAATAACACCCAATGTTCATTTCCTCAAGTGCCCCCCTCAGTGCCTGTCACCCAGTCACCCCCGCCCCCCGCCCCCTCCCCTCCTACCACTTTGTTCGTTTCCCAGAGTTAGGAGTCTCTCATGTTTTGTCTCCCTTTCTGGTATTTCCCACTCATTTTTTCTCCTTTCCCCTTTATTCCCTTTCACTATTTTTTATATTCCCAAAATGAATGAGACCATATAATGTTGTCCTTCTCCAATTGACTTATTTCACTCAGCATAATACCCTCCAGTTCCATCCATGTCGAAGCAAATGGTGGGTATTTGTCGTTTCTAATGGCTGAGTAATATTCCATTGTATACATAAACCACATCTTCTTTATCCATTCATCTTTCGATGGACACCGAGGCTCCTTCCACAGTTTGGCTATTGTGGACATTGCTGCTAGAAACATCGGGGTGCAGGTGTCCCGGCGTTTCATTGCATCTGTATCTTTGGGGTAAATCCCCAGCAATGCAATTGCTGGGTCGTAGGGCAGGTCTATTTTTAACTCTTTGAGGAACCTCCACACAGTTTTCCAGAGTGGCTGCACCAGGTCACATTCCCACCAACAGTGCAGGAGGGTTCCCCTTTCTCCACATCCTCTCCAACATCAAATACTTTTTCTTAATTTATTGAGATGATCATGTGATTTTTGTCTTTCATTTTGTTAATGTGATATATCACATTGCTTAATTTGCATATCCCTTGCCTCTCAGGCATAAATACCTTTTGGTTATGGCATGTAATCTTTATAGTGTGTTGAATTCAGTTTGCTAGTATTTTTTTTAAGAGTTTATTTATTTATTCATGAAAGGCAGAGAGAGAGGCAGAGACACAGGCAGAGGGAAAAGCAGGCTCCATGCAGGGAGCCCAAGGTGGGACTCGATCCCTGGTCTCCAGGATCGTGCCTTGGGCTAAAGATGGCGCTAAACCACTGAGCCACCAGGGTTGCCCCAGTTTGCTAGTATTTTATTGAAGATTTCTGCATCTATATTCCTCAGATTTTGGCTTATAGTTTTCTTGTGATTTCTTTGTCTGACTTTGTTATCAAGGTGATTCGAGCTTCAAAAAGTAAGCTTAGAAGCATTTCCTCTACTTCTATTTTTTGGAAGAGTTTAAAAAAGAGTGGTATTAATTCTTCTTTGAATGTTTGGTAAAATTTGGTTGTGAAGTCATCTGGACTCTAGGAAGTTTTTGATTACTATTTCATCTCTTTATTATTGATCTGTTCCAGCTTTCTATTTCTTCTTACTTCAGTCTTGGTAGATTGTACGTTTTCCTAGATAAATTCCTTCCAAGTTATCTATTCCTAGATAAATTCCTTCCAAGTTATCCAGTTTGTTTGCATGTAATAGTTCATAATTATCCCCATAACTCTAATCTCTTCAAGTTCACCTGGCTTCTACTCTGTCTCTTCACCATATGACCCTTAAAAGGATTTAGGGTCAGATATTTCAGAATGATCTCCGCATCTTGAGATCCTTAACTGCATCTTCCAATACCTTTTTTCCATTTAGGATCACATTCATGAGTTCTGGGATATGACATGGGCCTCTTCTTTTGGGGACCACCATTCAACCTGCTACACATGTACACACACACACTCATACACATTAGTAACTTACATATAAATAAAAATATTGATATCGGGAAGGCAAAAGGTATTCAGTAGATTTTCTTCATCCTAAAATATTACTTTAGAGATAGGAAAAATGTTCTGCACATAAGAAAAAAGTGAATTCTACTTTATGAAAATTCTGTACAATGTCTTCATAGAAAAAATATAGTCATTTTTCAGTTTTTCAATTTCAAAATTCTAATACTATATGTTGCAAATAATAAAAAATAGGCTTCATCTTTCTGACGAGTGATGGATTTTCTTTTCATAATTTATTCCCATATTTTCCACATCTACTTAGTGCCCAGGATTTATTGATCTTTCTTGCTAACTTTTATCTGTCCTCTCCTCTCCTCTCCTCTCCTTTCCATTCAGGTTCTTCTGCTCCCTCCTTCTTATGGTAGCCACAGTTCTGACCTTTATAATTTCTTACCTGAATCAACTTAATAGAGCTGTTCCAGTGCATTCTACATCCTTCTGCCAGAATGAGGATTCCAAAATACAAATTCATTCCATTAACTTATTTTCTAACTTATTCCACTTAGTATAATACCCTGTCGGTCCATCCATGTTGTTGAGAATAGCAAGATCTTATTGTTTTTAAATTTATTTTTATAGCTGAGTAACATTTCGTTGTATATATACCACACTTCTTCATTCATCTATTGATGGACACTTGGGTTGCTTGCATATCTTGTCTATTGTGAATAATGCTGATATATATATATATATAGGTGTGCTTATATATTTTTATTATTATATATATTATTATATATAATATTATTATATTATATAATATTATAATATATATTATATATTATTATATATAGGTGTGTGTGTGTGTGTATATATATATATATATATATATATATATATATATATGCTTATATATTTTTGAATTCATTTTCTTGGGGTAAATATCCAGAAGTGGAATTAGTGGATTGCCTGGTACATCTATTTTTAATATTTTCAGGAGCCTCTGTACTGTTTTCCAGAGTGGTTGCAATAGTTTGTGTTCTCACCAACAGTGCACGAGGGTTTCCTTTTCTCCACATCCTCACCAACACTTGTCATTTTTTATTTTTTTGATACTAGCCATTCTGACTAGTGTGAGAGTTTTTAGATGAAATACTTTTTTTATTCTCCAAATAAGGTGAAAGTAAAGTATCTTACTCTTTCCACTTTGCAGGAACTGATTCCAACAAGTGATAGCAATGTGGTTGTATCTCTCACACGCCTCTTTGAAGTACTACTCTGTAATGTGCTGCAAAATGATCCTACAAGCAAGCATATTCGTATTTGGATTATGGTAGGCTTTACACTTAATGAGATTTTAATTTACCGCATAAAATGTGCCTCTGGAAATGATAATTATGTTAAGGAAGACTATATGATCCAGAGCTGTTTTTTGGTGAGCACCAAAAGAATAGCTGAAGGCATCAAAGTCGCCCTGACCTAGTATTCTGACTTAAAAGAAAAAAAAATATTTTAAAGAAAGTAAGATATGGGATGCCTGGGTGGCTCAGTGGTTGAACCCATCTGCCTTCAGCTTAGGGCGTGATCCTAGGATCGAGTCCCCCATGGGGCTCCCTGTGAGGAGCCTGCTTCTCCCTCTGCCTATGTCTCTGCCTCTGTCTCTGCCTCTTTCTCTTTTTGTCTCTCATGAATAAATAAATAAATCTTTTTTTTTAAAGGGGGTAAACTCCTAAAAGAGGAATTACTAGATCATTTGGTATGGGCATGTTATTTTTATTTTTTTAGTAGACTCCACACCCAGCATGGAGCCCAACACAGGGCTTGAACTCACAACCCTAAGATCAAAACCTGAGCTGAGATTGAGTCAGATGCTCAGCCAGCTGAGCCACCCAGGCACCCTGGTATATGGGCATTTTAAATCTAGGTAGATAGTGCCTGAGAAATATTGTTCCCTGCGATTTAGATATGCTCCACTCCAGTATCTCTGTAGATCTGGCCTTTTCCAAATATGTGAGCCAGGCCTCCTTCATATGTTAAATTTTAGTGAATTTGTTAAAAATTTCTTTTAAATCATTCGTTTAAATTAAACTTTTTTTTTTTTTTTTTAACCAACAGGCTACCTTTATATTTTCTTTGATTTGGTCCATTGGAGGAAGTTGTGATACAGACGGTCGGATCGTTTTTGATACTTTCCTACGGGCAGTCATCCTGGGAAGAGATGGAAACAACCCAGTGCCTGAGTCTGTTGGTAAATGGGAATGCCAATTTGATGAAAAAGGTCTGGTCTATGACTACGTGTATGAGGTATGGTATGAAATGCTAGTTATGATAAACTATAAAACACAAAGTGTTGGAGCAGCTGGCAGCTCTGAGTTCCCGACCTAGCGTTATCTTGAGCCCTATGGTTCGCAGTTTTGTTCCTTCTGTTTCTCTTCCTTTAGCTTGTGGATGGTGCAGATAAACCTTCTTTAAGGCTATTTTACAGTTTCAGATTTAAATTAAATCTATTTTCTCCACTTTAAAAAAAATGTACAAAACGATTCTTTTAAACAGCAAGCATCTGAATAATCATTCAGATTCGTGCAAACTTTACTTCACAGAGACCTAAGATCTGCAGAGAGTCTTAAGTATAGCTTTCCCTAGATCTCAGGACTTGCAGATAAAGAGGCAAGCCTAGAAGGGCGAGTTACTAGCAAAATCAGGACCTGAATCCAGCTCTCCTGACTACCAGTGTAGAAATGTTTCCCAGCACCATGCTAAATACAGAATTTTCAGAATACGACCTGAGACAGAGTTTCATCTTCATTAGTCATAGTGGGAAGTCAACAAAATAATCTCTAAAACTAAAAAAAAAAAGATCAAGAAATGATAACACAAGCATATTCTCTGAGTTGGCGGTGAATTCCAAATGTCCAGCTTAAGGGGTAAAGGTATAGTGGTTGCTGGAGAAGAGGAAACAAGAGTGGGAAACTTCTGTTTTTCTCAACCTTTGTAAAAGTTTTGACTTTAAAATATTTGCATATATAACTTTGATAGAAATGAAAGCCACAACTTAAAAAAATTAGGAATACGAATTACTAAAGTAACATTCACCCAGACTTACAAAATTACCACCACGTGTTTGTACAATTTGCCAGAAAATAAGAAAATTCTTTGATGCCAGCTATAGCACTGAACTAGGAGGATAGTTAATCCAAAGAAAAATGTGTTTTTTTAAATTGGGTGGTGGATTCATGGGTGCTTTTTAATCTACTTTATGACTATAAAATGTTATATACATTATTTTAGATTAATTATTCCCACAAAAGGTTTTATTATGATGATTAATTATTCCCACAAAAGGTTTTATTATGATGATAAACTATGTTTTTAAAAGCTAACATGACATCAGTGTGTTAAAGAGCCTTTCAGGTATCAAGTGCATGGTTATATTTTAAAACTTATGTTCTCTTTTAGTTGAAAAACAGAGGTCGCTGGCTCCATTGGAATGAATTAATTAAAAGTACTAATTTAGGAGAAAAACGTGTCAAGATTCAAGATATCATAGTCCCTACAATGGACACAATTAGATATACATTTCTAATGGATTTGAGTATCACCTATGCAAAGTAAGAAACTCTATTATGGACATGCAATTTAAATATAATAGTGCCATTCTAATAGAATCACAGGATTTTTTTTTTTTTTAAGAGAAGGAAAGAGAGAGAGAGTGGGAGAAGAGGGCAGAGGGAGAGGTAGAGAATCCCAAGCAGGCTACATGCCCAATGTGGAGCCTGATGCAGGGTTTGATCTCACACACCTGAGATCATGACCTGAGCTGAAATCAAGAGTCAGATACTTAATCCTCCAAGACACCCAGACACCCTGGATCATAGGACTTTTTTTTTTTTTTTTTGATCATAGGACTTTTGAAGTAAACTTGGAGGTCATTCATTTTCAGATAACTAAGACCCTGAGGAACTAATTGACATCCCAACAGTGACCTCTGTTACTAGTGGCAAACCTAGAATCCAGCTTTTCTATTGCCTACACCAAAAATTAGCCATCATACTTTGTCGCCTCATAAACCTCCTTATATTTATTATATGAGTAACAGTGAACTAAAAATCACTTGCAGTGTTAGTGGTAAACAGATATGTATTCTATACCTCAAAGATTTAATATGCTCCTGAGTATTGACTATGATCCACATTCTCCCATTTAGCATTTTTCAAGTATGTCCTATGCCAGTTCTTCATAACTTAAGATGAACGTGAAAATCAAAGACTAGGGGTGCCTGGGTGGCTCAGTTGGTTAAGCATTTGCTTTCAGCTCAGGTCATGATCAAGTGGGTCCTGGAATCAGGTTCCACTTCGGACTTCCTGCTTGGCAGGGAGGCTGTTTCTCCCTCTACCCGTCCCTCCTTCTTGTGCTCTCTCTCTCTCAAATAAATAAACAAATAAAATCTTTTAAAAATATTGTAAAAAATCATAGACTTAAATCAGAAAAGCACATCAAGAAGAGTGCACATTTCCTGACACATTTCCTGACACTAATCAAAAGCCTAGCATGTACTGTAGGGCATATTCATATCAACTTAATGACATTTTTATACTTATTTTTCTTTTAAAACATTAGACATAATTTATCATTAATGCTATTTAAACTAGACAAGCTTAAATAATATGCATGAATGTCATAGTTTGTTTGTTTTGTTTTTGTTTTTCTTGTTTGGTTGGTTTTTGATAAAGAACCTATTTCTTAGTGAATATTCTAGACAATTTTATCTAGTTTAATTTAAAAAAAACTACATACACAGGAAAAATAGCCCATAAGGGAACATTATTTTATCCTTATTGTTACACTTAAAAGTATTTTTAAATCCAGTATAGTTAACATACAGTGTTGTATTAGTTTCAGATGTATGGGTATAGTGACTCAACACTTCTGTGCATTACTCAGTGCTTTATTTGTTACATTTTTGCATTTCGAGGCTAATATTGAAAAGAAGAAGGCAAGGAAGTCACTAGCCTATTCTGGGAAGTTCCTAGTGTAAGAGCTCTTTTGTGCTGTGAACCATCTATCAGAATAATAATTTTTTTTAACTTTAAAATTTTTTTAAATTTTTTTAAAGATTTTGTTTATTTCAGAGAGAGCATGAGCAGAGGGTGGGTTAGAGGCAGAGGGTGAAACAGGTTCCCCACTGAGTACGGAGCCTGACTCAGGGTTCTATCCCAGGACCCTGGGATCATGACCTGAACTGAAGGCAGACGCTTAAGTGACTGAGCCATCCAGGCACCCCTAGAATAATGCTTTTAAATGAATACATACAAATACAGAATTACAAAGGAAAGGAGATATTGAAACACATTAAGATATTAGACAAATCATGGGGATCCCTGGGTGGTTCAGTGGTTCAGCACCTGCCTTTGGCCCAGGGCGTGATCCTGGAGTCCCAGGATCGAGTCCCCGCATCAGGCTCCTGCCATGGAGCCTGCTTCTCTCTCTCTCTCTCTCTCTCTCTCTCTCATGAATAAATAAATAAAATCTTTGAAAAAAAGATATTAGACAAATCTGGGTATGGTAGTAATACATGTGCTGCTTTCTTGACACATTAAATAATATCATCTAGCAGTGGGTCTGATGCCTATCATAATTTCAAATAATAGGCATAAGTGGTATTTTTGAGATGTCTGTAACCATTGTAATATTTAGAATAATATCTGTGATTTCTATTAGTGATAAAGACACAGGTACTATTGATATAAGTGCTGCATTTTAGTTAAAGATAGTAAAAATAAATATATAACCTTTTTGTCATCTAAGTTCATAGATTCCCTGAACACTAACTAAAAATTTCTTCCATTGGTCCATGGCTCCAAGTTAAGCACAGTATTTTATTAAAAATTTTTTACAGATTTTATTTATTTATTTGACAGAGAGAGCACGCTTAGGTGGTGGGTAGGGACAGAGGGAGAGGGAGAAGCAGGCTCCCCACTGTGCAGGGAGCCTGATGCGGGGCTTGATCCCAAGACCTGGATCATGACCTGAGCCAAAGGCAGCACTTAACCACCTGAGCCACCCAGGCACCTCTAAAATTTTTAAAATAATTTTCCATAAGGCAAGTGTTACTCAGACTGAAACATATAGATGAAATTTCAGGGGCCACTGTAGTTCTAAAAGAATTTTAATTTTATGTTTATGCTTTAATGGTAATACTTAAAATTAATATTGACATAATTTGGGCCCTTTAGATGACCTCTTAGAACACTGTTGCTCAGTCCATGTGTTTGTCTTTTTGTATTGTGTGGGGCCAAGTCATCCATTAAAGAGTTAGTGTTTAATTTTTAATTCTATTTTTTTTTTAATTTTTATTTATTTATGATAGTCACAGAGAGAGAGAGAGAGAGGCAGAGACACAGGCAGAGGGAGAAGCAGGCTCCATGCACCGGGAGCCAGACGTGGGATTCGATCCCTGGTCTCCAGGATCGCGCCCTGGGCCAAAGGCAGGCGCTAAACCGCTGCGCCACCCAGGGATCCCTAATTTTTAATTCTAAACAGTCTTTCCACACCGGGATTCCCCAGAGTTCTGTGAACATAAACTCATAGGGTTTTTTTTTTTTTTTTTCTCTTTTAAATTAGTTATGATCGGGTAGCCCGAGTGGCTCAGCAGTTTGGCGCTGCCTTCGGCCCAGGGCATGATCCTGGAGTCTCGGGATCAAGTCCCACATCGGGCTCCCTGCATGGAGCCTGCTTCTCCCTCTGCCTGTGTCTCTGCCTCTCTCTCTCTCTCTCTCTCTGTCTCTCATGAATGAATAAATTTTAAAAAAATCTTTAAAAAATAAATAAAAAATAAATTAGTTATGATCACTCAAGAATGAGAAACCCTGCCTTGAGGCCCTACTGAATGAAGAATTCTTAGAGTTTGCTTTTGGACAAATGTTTTCAAAAAGTTAGTAAATGTTTCTAAAGGAAACTCTAAAATGCTATTAACAGATATAACTATTAGCTTTATACTTCACAGTCACCTAGTTTTTTAATGACTGCAAAACAGCCTAAACCTATTTTAATGGCATCATCTTGAATCTGTCTCTTCTACCTTGTACTCTCTTGCCTGGACCCCCAACTGAAAAAGTACAAATACATCACTTTTCTGAGGAGACAAACTTTAGCTTTCTTTTCTGAAAAGCAAAGCATGTTATTACTTTGTTTATGAGTATTTTGGGGGCATAGCAATGTTACACTTGTCCAAATAATAGTTTGTTACTATGAAAGTCTCAGTAACAGTAAGCAGATGTGTGTGCCAAGTCTCACTTTTTACCAGTCTTACATGAAATAACAGCAGTGGATTAAAATGTGAATTTTTAGATAAAGGTGATTTCATTACTTAGGTTTTCAATTAATTCCAGCCTTCTGTAATAGAAATGTTTTTTTTTTTTTGTAATAGAAATGTTATTCTGACTTTTTCTCTTGTTTGATGATATGTTCATTGTTTCCATAAAGGCCACTGCTTTTAGTGGGTCCAACGGGTACAGGAAAATCAGTGTATGTGAAGGATAAACTAATGAATCACTTGGAAAAGGACCAGTATTTCCCTTTTTATGTTAATTTCTCTGCACGGACCAGCGCCAACCAGGTTCAGGTTCGTTTAAAGCCAGAAACATGGGTCCATAATTAACTTTTTTGCCTTATTTGATTAGTGTTTAAAACTGTATATTAAATGAGCAGCTGTGTAAGTCTTCTATAATTTAAGGGGAACTTCAAGTCTCTTGTTTTTGGCATTATAAGTACATTTAAAAAAAACTTTAAGGACAAAAGTTCAAGAGAACATTTTAAAAAAAATTTATGTTCCCATTTTTATTAATTAAATCCCTAGGTTATAAATTGTTATTTTAAACAAAGGATAAAAGACATCCCAATTAACTAATGATTTCCAAGAGAATTGTAATGTTGGAACCACATTCAAGGGAACATTTTTGTATTAATACTGGATTCTTGAGCTTTGTTATCCTTTGAATTAAGTCCAAGAAGAAGCCACAATTGATTTCTTAAATGGAGAAAAGCCAGGGGCTTGAGGGAGTTGGAAGAAAATGAGAACTTTCTTTCTTTTCTTTTTATTTTTTTGCTGCCAAGTCTATCTTTATTTTATATATATATATTTTATTGAGAGTGAGAACTTTCAATTGTTCTTTTTAGACTCTCCCAGATGGTCCTTAAGAGCATTTACTGTTTACTGAAGCTCTGTCCGTGAAAGACATACCTCTCAAGCTATGGACTATTGTATGATCTTATGTGACAGGAACCATGCAGCTGCACATCCCTTTCTTTGTGTCAAGTTGAAAGTTGTGCATGAGACCTTTTCTAGTCTCTATTATAACCATCCATGCCTAAATTTATGTCCATTCTCACCTGACATATTTGGCTTATTTCTGTTGTTTTCAGCCTATAGAATTTCAAAATCTTACAAATTTGGATTAGTGTTTTTAGGAATTTAGGAATTTAGGAATAAGTTAAAATTAATAGATATGTTGGGCTCTCCAATGAGGAAAATATTTTGTGTTTGTGTGCAATATAAATATATAAATATGTATGTAATAATTCTGAGCACATGGGAGAATTTCAATAAATGCTCTTTGATATTGAATATAAGGTTTGATATCACCCAAAAAATGAATAAATATAAACACACAGGACACACAGTGCTTATAATTAGACTGTAAATTCTATTTTTTCCCTGGGGTTAACTACGACTTTAAATACTACTACTCTTCTTTCTATTTTAGAATATTATTATGGCTAGATTGGATAAAAGACGCAAAGGAGTTTTTGGACCACCTATGGGAAAGAAGTGTGTGATTTTTATAGATGACATGAATATGCCTGCATTGGAGAAATATGGAGCTCAACCTCCTATTGAATTACTACGACAATTTTTTGATTGTGGGCACTGGTAACTATTTAACTAGAGTCTTAATTATCCATTCTGAAGTCATTTTTGCTCTCTTTTTCTATCTTAGTTTTTCACATCAAAGTAGGGCATTTTTGCAAGTTACGTATGGAGGAAAATGGTTGCTCAGATTTTCTTATACAGAAATTTTTGGAAGATTTTTCTGTACTTTTTTTATGACATTCTTTCCTCTGGGTGTGTGAGTTAGATTACTGAGATGAATAATCCAGTATTGGGAATGTGTTTATTCAATAATGGAATAAATTCTTTCCTTTTAAATCATCGAAAATAACCTACAGATTACATTTTTCAAAGTGCCATTCTCCCAAGGCTTAGAATTTGTGAGTAAGCTTCAACCTAAGTAACCATAATCAGCATCCTATGTTTCTGCCATTTTAAATTCTTTGTATTTTCTGTGACTGTTTGGGACTATATATCCTTGAGATAGCTTGATTTTGACACCAATTTCATAGATAACTCTTCTGCTCCCTCCATCTCATTTTTTAAAAAAGATTTATTTATTTTAGAGAGCTTGCACACATGTGCATGCATATGTGTGCACACACATGTGAGTGAGGGGAAGTGCAGAGGGAGAGAATCTTTAAGTAGACTCCCCTCTGAGCACAGAACACACTGCAGGGCTTCATCTTATGAAGGACTGAGCTACCCAGGCACCCCACCCACCATCCCATTTTTATGCTATAGTTAGTTTCCAACATGTGAGACATTGTATTTTTTAGTTAGGATCAATAATTCTTCATTTCTTCTTCTTAAATGTACTTTCCTAACCCCTAGTATGCATGATTTTTTAAATCTAAGGCAAGGGTAGACTAATTTGGAAGCTAAGTCATATTTTGGAAATATATTTTTGTTATTACTACAGGCTCTTGGAATCTTGTGTCCAGAAGGTAACTGCTATTAATAGTGTATTTCTTTTTTTAAATTTATTTTTTATTGGTGTTCAATTTCCCAACATAGAGAATAACACCCAGTGCTCATCCCATCAAGTGCCGCCCTCAGTGCCCATCACCCAGTCACCCCACCCCCTGCCCACCTCCCTTTCTACCACCCCTTGTTCGTTTCCCAGAGTTAGGAGTCTCTTGTGTTCTGTCTTATTCCTTCAAGGTTTTTTTCTATACAAACATATTTTTATTTAAAAAAATGGACTCATATTACACAATCTTTTGTAACTTCTTTGCACTTAAAATTTTCTTTTGAAAACTGTCCATAATGTTTGTCTATCTGATTTTGTTGGCTTTTTATTTTTTCATTTTGTTGGCTTCTAATACAATTTAGTTGTGTGGATCCTGCCATAATTTACTTAACATAAAGTAATAACATAATTTACTTAACAAGCTCCCTCCTGACAGTTTTTAGGGTTGTTGGCAAAAACTAAGTCATATTTTCATACTTTCTGTTAGGGGTACTGGTAGAATAAGGACTGGCTGTATAGATTTCTCCCACATCCTCTGACCCTTTTTTGCAAGAACTTCAGTGTTAAAGGACTTAATGGCCTATCAGTAATAAACACATTTTCACTTTGAGTGGTTTCATCTAAATTGAGCCATTCATATATTTCTTTCTGATCAAAATTTCTTTAGAGATTTGTTGTTCCCCAATGGGTCTCTATATAACAGAAGTGTTACAGATACTATTTAGACATTTTTATGTGCCCTCAATATTTGAGATGCAAAAACAAAATCAGGACTTTGCTATAAATAGTATGACTATATAATTGTTCAAACTGGGGCATTTCTGAGTGTAAAAGGGGAGTGTTATTAATAATTACTCCAGGACAAGCCTGCCCAGAATTGCCCTAGGCAAAATGGGACATACGGTCACCCTACCTATAACCAGCTACAAACAAGAATAGTCTTTCATCCATACTTCTGGATTTGGAGTGAGGAGAGAAAAAACGGAGAGTAAAAGTGGAAAGAAGAGTAGGAAAGAAAGGGAAGGGCAGAAGGGAGGGTCATTCTAGATTCCAGAATTTGGGCAGCAGAATCAGTGTCACTGGAAGGAGAAATGGAGTGCTGCTTTAAAAGACAGCACCCTGTCACAGAGGCACCAGGGTGGCTCAGTTGGTGAAGCATCTGACTCTTGATTTCAGCTCAGGTCATGATCTCAAGGTTGTGAGATCGAGCCTCCTGTCAGGCTCTACACTGGGGGTGGAGCCTGCTTAAGTTCCTCTTTCTCTCTCCCTCTGCCCTTCCCTCAAAACTGCCCCCCCCCCCGAACAAAAAATGTTCTGTCCATAGACTGGTGATTGCCTGAGGCAGGTGCTGAGGGGTGGGTGAAATAGGTGGAGGGGGTCAAAAGGTACAAATTTCCAATTGTAAAATGGATAAATCCTAGGCATGTAATAGACAGCATGATGATTATAGTTAATACTGTATTACACATTCCAAAGTAGTTAGGAGAGTGAATTTTGAAAGTTCTCATCACTAGGAAAAAAAAATTGTCATTATGTGTGGTGACAGGTGTTAACTAGACTTACTGTGGTGATCATTTCACAGTATTGACAAATGTCAAGTCATTGACAATTGACAATTGCCAAATGTTGTATACCCAAAATTGTTATGTCAATTATACCTCAATTTAAAAAAATAGAATTTATTTTTAATTTTTCTACTCTAAGCATTTTCTAGGACTTTTTCTTTTAGAGAAGCTAAAATCAGATTAAGTTTCTAGGCAGTTCTACATTTCATTCCATCTTGTTGGCTTGTAATTGATTGCTTTGGAATTTTTATGTGCTTTCAAGGTATGACCTTAAGGACACAAGTAAAATCACACTGGTTGACATAGAGCTGATTGCTGCCATGGGCCCTCCAGGTGGTGGAAGAAATCCAGTCACTCCCCGGTTTATTCGACATTTCAACATCTGCTCTATCAATACTTTCAGTGATGAAACTATGGTCCGAATCTTCTCATCAATTGTAGCATTCTATCTGAGGACTCGTGAATTTCCTCCAGAGTACTTTTCAATTGGGAACCAAATTGTCAATGGGACAATGGAGGTGAGCATATACTTGGATATAGAATCTTTTAGTATTATATATTTTCCTCGTTTGGACTTTTTTTTTTTGAAATGTTTTTTTCCCCCTTAGCCATCTACTGTGGTCTTCATTGTCAGAGAAGCTGTTAAGAAGGTTTGAGAACAGGAGAATCATAGGCTTTGAAATCAGGGATGCTAACTGGGTTTTGAGCCTTGACTACTATTTCTTAGTTATGTGACTTAGAACAAGTAATTTGACTTTACATAAAAGTTTTTTAATTACTAAAATGAAATAGCACCTATTTCACAAGGTAGTTCTAAGGAAATTATTTAGGATCAGTATCTGCCACACTACACAAGGGTTTCCTCGACTCTTAGGTTTCTACCCTGGTGTTTCTTAGTTTTCTCTCTCTTACCTACTATTCTCCGTGTTTGTCTTTAAAAAGACAGCGAAAGGGTCACCTGGGTGGCTCAGTCAGTTAAGCATTTGCCTTCAGCTCAGATCATGATCTCAGTGCCCTGGGATTGAGCTCACTGGAGAACCTGCTTTTCCTTCTCCCTCTGCCTCTTTCTCTGCTTATGCTCTCTCAAGAGCTCTCTCCCTCCCTCCTTCCCTCTCTCTCTTTCTGCCAAATAAATAAATAAAATATTTTTAAAAAATAAAATAAAAAGAGAAAGGAGTGTCTGACTGGCTCAGTTGGTAGACAGTGTGCAACTTGATCTTGGGGGTCATGAGTTGGAGCCCACACTGGGTGTGGACCCTACTTTTAAAAAGATAAATAAATTGGGATGCCTGTGTGGGTCAGAGGTTGAGCGCCTGCCTTTGGCCTAGGGCATGATCCTGAGACTGGGAATAGCAGTCAAGGCTATACTGGGAATAGCAGTCAAGGCTCAAGAGAGGAGCCTGCTTCTCTCTCTATGTCTCTGCCTTGCTTTGTGTGTCTCTCATGAATAAATTAATAATATCTTTAAAAAAAAAGCTCATTGTCATGCTAGACTTGGTACTCTACAATTTTCTAAACCAATATAATTTGATAAGATAAATATTCTATAGAATATACTATTTGTTACATGACTTTCTTATTATAGCCATTTTACTTTGGCTTTGTTGCTTTCTTCGTATTCAGATATATAAACGATCCATGGAAAATCTTTTGCCCACTCCCACAAAATCTCATTACACTTTCAACTTGCGGGATTTTTCACGTGTCATCCAAGGCTGCTTACTCATTGAAAAAGATGCTGTGGAGAGCAAGCACACCATGATCCGCCTGTTCATACATGAAGTTCTTCGGGTGTTTTATGACCGCCTCATTAATGATGATGATAGATACTGGCTATTCAATTTAATCAAAACTGTTATAAAGGACCATTTTAAAGAATCATTTGATGGTATATTTTCACATTTGAGGAAGGACAATGCACCAGTGAGTATATTTAGTGATTATAAACATACTAAATTAAAATGGTACAATAGCATGAATTGTTAATAATCATCTTTAAAAAATACTGTTGCTTCTGAGCAATCATATTCTTTTCACTTTCCTTATTGATAGGTATTTATTTTAAGAAGATTTGTCTTCAGAGGAATTATGTAGGTAACATGGAAATTATTTAAAGTATAAAACTTTGGGGCATCTGGGTGGCTCAATCAGTTGAGCATCCACTCTTAATTTTGGCTCAGGTAATGATCTCCGGTAGTGAGATTAAGCCCTACATCAAGCTTCATGCTCAGCACAGAATCTACTTGTCCTCCTTTCTCCCTCCACCCTCGTGCTCTTGGTCTTGCTTGCTTTCTCTCTTCTTGCTCGCTCTCAGAAAGAAAGAAAGAAAGAAAGAAAGAAAGAAAGAAAGAAAGAAAGAAGAAAGAAAATAAAGAAAAAGAAAGGAAGAAAAGAAGAAAGGAAAGAAAAGGAAAGAAAGAATAGAAAAGGAAGAAAGAAAGAATAGAAAAGGAAGAAAGAAAAGAAAAGGAAGAAAGAAAGAAAAGATAGAGAAAGAAAGAAACTATATGATAGGAATGAAATGATATAATGAATGAAAAGTGCTTAACATGGTGACCATCCCTTAATAACTACTCTCAGAATGACTTTTCTTGGCTCTGGCAGGGAAAATTTATATGACAAAAGTTTCTATTCTTTTTATTTTTTGAGTATATAATTTCAAGCATTAACTTTACAAGTATATTATTTACTGCCCTAATATTTATAAGAACTATTTATAATTGATAATCATCTCATAACATAGACAAAACAAAATTTTATATAACATTTTCTTAAATTTTTTTTATCAACTGTAAATTTTGTAACTTGATTTCCACTCTATAGGTAACTGAAGAGAACTTGAGAAATCTCATGTTTGGCGATTATATGAATCCTGACCTTGAAGGAGATGACAGAGTTTATATTGAAATTCCAAATATTCACCAGTTTAGTGACATTGTGGACCAATGCTTAGATGAATATAATCAAACTCACAAAACAAGAATGAATCTTGTCATTTTTAGGTATCTACATTTGGTATTGATGGTGGAAATTGCTGTTTGTAAAATTTTTCTGTGAGATATTTAAAATGTACCAGAAGTATAAAGAAAAATATGGTGAATAACCCTATACTGATCACCCAGCTTAATACATAATATATTAGCTATTTATTTGAAGTCCATTGTGTAGCCAACCCTCTCTGACTGCATCCCCATCATACCCTGGGAGTAAAAAGAAACTCAGGTGCTTCTTTGGATTTTACTACACATGTATGTTCCAAAACATATATGCAGTCTTATTTTGCATATTTAAAACTCATAAGTGGTATTATACTGTCCATATCCTTCAAGTTTATACTCTATTGTTTGTGAGAGTCACAAGAAATGAGTTTTTGCTACTAACACAATGTAGTCATTTTTCTGAGGTAGACCTTTAGGTGACTTCTGGTTTTTGCAATTATAAAAAACCATTTGAATATTCATGTCTTTTTGGGTACATGTGTTAGAACTTCTTGAGTCTATATTCCTAAAAGTGGAATTATTGTGTCCATCTTCCACTTTACTAAGTTTTGCTGAAATGTCTTCAGAAATGATTATTTAAGAGCTCCCATGTCCATTAGGACACTTAGGATTTGTCAACACTTAGGATTGCCAGGCTTGATAAGTTTTGCCAGTCTAAAGGAGAGTGGAACAATATCTCATTGTGGCTCCAATTTTAATTTCCCTGATTACGAGTGAGGCTGGATGTCTTTAATGAATTTGTTGATTTTGTAGAGAACTGATTTTCTGTATCTCACATAGAAATCCTAGTATTAAAAGATTGAAGAAATATTTTTAAGAAAAGCAGTAGTATGCTTCCAGTAATAGGTAGTTAAATTTTTATTTTATTTCTATAATTTGAATATTACATTTCAAGAATTTGTACTTTAAATTGTTTTCCTTTGTATCAAATTATTTGATTGTAATTTCTTTTGAAAAAATACACTTCTTGATGATTACCTCTTTAAAATTGGGATAACATATAGGATAGCAAAGTCCACCCTTCCAAAAATATTAAATAATAGTTACATGTAAATATACATTTACATTCATATTTCCAAGTATAATAATACTGATATTTCATAGGTATGTATTGGAACATTTATCACGAATATGTCGAATTCTAAAGCAGTCTGGTGGAAATGCTTTGCTTGTTGGACTTGGAGGGAGTGGTCGTCAATCTTTAACTCGTCTAGCTACATCCATGGCAAAAATGCAGATCTTCCAACCAGAAATTTCTAAAAGCTATGGTATGAATGAGTGGAGAGAGGATCTGAAGGTAAAATTATTATTATTATTTTTTTTATTTATGATAGTCATACAGAGAGAGAGAGAGAGGCAGAGACACAGGCAGAGGGAGAAGCAGGCTCCATGCACCGGGAGCCCGATGTGGGATTCGATCCCGGGTCTCCAGGATCGCGCCCTGGGCCAAAGGCAGGCGCCAAACCGCTGCGCCACCCAGGGATCCCTGAAGGTAAAATTATGAAGAAACCTAGTGTCTAAAATAATATGAGTGCTATGAAGAGAGAGCCAACCTGTAATAGCTGTGTGCTGAATACATGGTTGATGATGACACGGTTATCCATAGAACAGTTACTATGTGTGCTGAGCACTAAGTGCTTTACATACATGATCTCATTCTGTAGATGCAATGATTCGGGGCGACAGGGATGGTTGTCTCTGTTTTACTGATGAGGAAACTGAAGTCGAGGGAAGGTATGCATAGCAGAGCAGGATTTATAACTTGTCTTATTCACTGTTGCTGCTGATTCTCTTATCTTTATTCCAATGCAGAGGTCTTATTTCATAAAAACGTATGTTTTCCAGCAGGCTGTTTCAAATGAATCTTGGCAATGACAATGTTAATCATGTTGTCCAATCTTAATACCTTCCTTGGAGCTATGTTGCTTTCCCAGTAACCAATAGAATAGTGGAGTGCATACCTGAGATTCTTCCCCACATGACTAGAGTTCTGCATGACCCAGAAGGGAGATAATCCAAAATGAATAATAGAGAGATATTGCTGGATTTTTTTTCGCTTGTACTCACCTCACATACTAAATTTCTACATCCTAAAAGTTAGCATAGACAACTGACTGCTTGCAGGTGAAAATGGTAGAATCTAAGCTGGTATCAAAGAGGTTTACATAGACATAGAAGGAAAAATTAGAGTGTGTCTTTTTCTGCTCTCACTTTAGAGGAAAGTTTTTTATACATTTACTACCAAATTAACTAATAGATTTAGAAAGCACCTTTCCTTAGTAGAAAAACATGGACTTTAAAGTTAGGCAAACTCAGGTTTAATTCCTACTTCATATGATTCAGTAGTTATCTTGGGCATGTTACTAGATCTTTTGGTACTTTAGTTTCTTCATTTTTTAAAAAAGATTTTATTTATTTATTCATGAGAGACACACAGAGAGAGGCAGAGGGAGAAGCAGGTTGCATACAGGGAGCCTGACGTGGGACTCGATTCCGGGTCTCCAGGATTATGCTCTGGGCGGAAGGCGGTGCTGAACTGCTGAGCCATCCAGGGATCTCTCTTCATTTGTTTTTAAGAATTTATTCTAAGTTATACAATTTGTTGGCATATTATTGTGAATAGCATTCTCTTGAAATCCTTTTTAATTTTTGTGCACGGGTTGTAATGTCCCCTTCTTCATTTCTAATTTTAGTTATTTGAATTTTCCTTTAAAAAAATTTGTCAGTTTTTTTTAATTTGTTGATTTTCTCTAAGTTCCACTGATTTTTTTCTATTGATTTTTTAATTCTCTATTTTTGTTTACCTATGCTCTAATATTATTTCCTTCCTCCTGCTAGCTTTGAGTTTACATTTGTTCCTTTTTTGAAGTTCCACAAGGCATAAATTAGGTTGTTGAAAAAAAAAATTAGGTTGTTGATTTGGGATCTTCTTTTTTTAATCTTCCTTTTTTATTGTAAGTGTTTATAGCTGTAAGCTTCCTCTTCACACTGCTTTAGCTGCATTTTTAAATAAGTTTTGATATATTGAGTCTTCATTTTTATTCACTTCCAAAAATTATCTGATTTCCCTTGTGATTTCTTCTTTGATCTGTTGTTTTGGGTTTGTTGTTTAAACGCCATGAATTTTTAGAGTTTCCAATTTTACTTCTGCTGTTGATTTATATTTTTATTCCATGGTGATTTTAAAAAATGCTTGATTTGATATCAATCTTCTTAAATTTATTAAGACTTGTATTGTCGCCTAATACATTATCTGTCCTGGAGGATATTCTATAAGCACTGGAGAAGAATGTGTATTCTGCTGTTGTTGGTTGGAGTGTTCTATATACATCCATGAGGGCCAATTGACCTACAGTGTTGTTCAGATACTCTATTTCCTTATTGATCTTTTGTCTACTTGTTCTATCCCTTATTGAAAGTAGAGTATTGAAGTCTCCTACTGTTGTGTTGCTATTTCTCCCTTCAAATCTGTCAATGTTTGCTTCATATTTTAGGAGCTCAGCTGTTTGATGCATAAATATTTATGATTGTTACAATTTCCCAATGAATCAATCCTTTTACCATCCTATGTTTCTTGTCACTTATGACAGTTTCTTACTGACTGTTTTGTCTGATATTAGTATAATCACCCTGCTTTCAGACTGTTTTGTCTGATATTAGTATAGTCACCCTGCTTTCATTTGGTTGCTGTTTGCATGGAACATCTTTTCCATCCTTTCACTTTCAGCTCGTGTGTCCATAGGTCTAAAGTGAGTCTCTTCTAAGCTGCGTATGGAATCCTATTTTTAAAATCCATTCAGCTAAACTATGTATTTTGATTGGACAGTTTAATCCATTTGTGTTTAAAGTCATTGCTGATAGGGAAGAATTTACTACTGGCATTTTGTTACCTGTTTTCTGTACGTTTGTAGGTTTTTTTGTCCTTCATTTCTTCTCTTACTGCCTGCCTTTGTGTTTTGTTGATTATTTGTAGTGACATGCTTTGATTCTCTTCTCATTTCCTTTTGTATATATAGATTTTTTTGGGGGGAGGGAGTTACAATTGTGAGTAGATAAGACATCTTAAAGAAATGACAACCTATTTTACACTGATAACAACCATAATCACATACAAAAACTACTTCTTTATATCTGCTACCCTTTATGCTATTGATGTCACAAATTATGTCTTTATAGATTGTGTACCCATTAACATAAAGGTTTGTAAAGCTTTCTGTGCTTTTAGATTCTAGGTTCTATGTAAAAATTTAAAAGTGAATTTATACAGTAAAATCACAATAATATCAAATTCTATATTTGTCCATCTATTTACTGGAAAACTCTACTTTCATATGGCTTCGTGTTGCTGTCTAGCATCCTTTCATTTTTAACTTGAAGGACTCTCTTTAGCATTTCTTGAAGGACACATCTAGTGGTAATGAATTCCCTCAGCTACTAGGGAAGTTCTTAATTTCTTTATTTTTGAAGGACAGTTTTTCCAGATACAGTATTCCTGGTGGACAGATTTTTTTTCTTTTTAGCACTTTAAATATGTCATCCCATTCCCTTCTTGCTTACAAGATTTCTGCTTACAATCTTACAAGATTTCTGCTAAGACATATGCTGGTAATCTTGTGAAAGCTCCCTTCTATGTGAGGCACTGTTTTTCTCTTTCTGCTTTCAAAGTTCTCTCTTTATTTTTGACTTTCAACAGTTTGATTATATATGTCTGTCTTGTTGTGTGAGTCTATTTGGATTTATTCTATTTGGAGTTTGTTGAGCTTCTTGAATTTCTATTTCCATCTTTATTTGTTCATTTCTATCCTCAGATCTGAGAAGTTTTGGGACATTATTTCTTTAAGTAAGTTATCTGCCTTTTACCCCTCTTGTCTCCTTTTGATACTCCCATAATGTGAATATTAGTACACTTACTGATATCCCATGAGTCTTATTTTTTAATAGTTCGTATTTCTGTTGATATTCCCATTTTGTCCATGCATTATTTTCCTGATTTCCTTTAGTTGTCTATCTGTATTCTCTTTTAGCTTATTGAGCATTTGAGCATCTTTAAAAGTTATTTTGAATTTCTTGCTTTGTAGTTCTTAGATCTGTTTTTTTTTTTTTTTTTTTTTTTTTAGGGTTTATTTTGGTTCTTTGATTCAGCCATGTTTCCCTGTTTCTTTGTATGTCTTGTGATCTTTTCATTTTTGAGCACTTGATAAACCATCCGCTCTCAATGGACTGGCTTCATGCATGAGGGAATCTTCATCAATTATCAGACTTCTCAGAACTTTTTGGGGGTTGCATCTTCTTTTGGATTTTGCATGAGCTTTTATATATTCTAATATATACAAGTGATTTGGGCTATCTTAATTTTCTGTTTCTTATTATCTGTTGGCTTTGATCTTTGTTGTTGTATTCTTCTGCCCCTAACATCTTGCTACCCCTGGCACCTTCCTGTGGAACTTCAGATGATGCTGTATTGTGCCAGGTCACTTGCCTCTGTTCTCAGTGGCCCCCACCTCATATCAAAACTAAGCAGTGTTCCTGTCAGTACCCTGAGTCAAGTGAGACAGAAATCTGTCCCCCAGGCACCCCTAGACAAGCTAGAATGCTGAAAGCAGTTCTGCTCTATTCCTTCTATGTGAGGGGAAAAGCCAGGAATTGATGGTATTCTCCTGATTGTGTTGCTCTATGCTAGGAGAGAAGGGGCTAGGGTAAGAAAGATGCAATGAATTTTCTTACCTTTTTTGCATTGTTCATTCTCTTTTTTATGCATTTATGGAGGTTCTGTACCCCTTAACTTGTTTCTAGAGTTCTACAAAAGTATTTTGGTCTGTACGTTGTTAATTTGGTGTCTTCATGGGACAATGAGGACCTGGAGCTTCCCAGTCTGTCATTTCACTGATGTCACTCCCTAGTTTCTTGTAAAATTTAGATAGTACCTCCTATTTCATAAGTTGTTATGATTAAATTATACAATGTATGTGAGATTCCTGGAATATAACTAGTATTTTGGAAATGTTTCCTCTCTTTTCCTATTTAGAAATAGTTTTATACATTCTGTGTTTGCATATGAATTTTAAGTGTAACAGTGCTTATGTCAAAAAGTTAAGTCTGTTTATATTGTATCTATTTATTTGTATATGATAATTATAAAAAAGACACTATAGAAATAAAGCTGATATGATTAGATATAATACTTCTTTGAAAACTTATTGTAATGATAGAAAAATATTTCTAGGAGCACAACAACCTGCATTTTGGAGGATAGCTTTAATGGGAAAAAGCAGTTTTGTATAATATTAAAATTCAGCATTTATTTAAATGATATGATTTATTTAAAATATATCACTTAGAAATAGAGACAGTTTATTTTAAAAATCATTTGCAGAGTAGTAATGTGTTTTCACTTGAAATACGTCCAGTGGAATACTGGCATATGTTTAATAACCAAATGTCCAGGGGGTTCAGGAGAACCTCTGATTAGTAGCATTTGCCAATTTCTGTGGTATAAAAACTCTTACCATGGATTATTCAAACTTCTGCCATGGATGATGTCACTGAAAACAGAGTTGAGAAGAGTTATGTGTTTGAGCACCATTAAGTAGTAGTTACTGTATACAATAGATTTAAACAACTTCCGTAAAATAGATAATAGTAAGTATAATAGGAAGTGATGAGTCTTATGTTTTGTTACTTTTGTTGTTAATATAATTTATTTAATTGTAAGTTCATATAATTTAATTTTTAATGCTGTTTAAAAATCTACTTACAAATTCTGAAATTTTAACAATTAGTTCTAACATCTTGAACAAGTCTACTCCATCATGCCACTGAGTCCATATCTTTATATTAATTGAGAATCTTTGGTTGTAATTGACAACATGACACAAGAGAAAATGCAGCTCAAACTAACTTAAGGAAAATACGGAGTTATTGGCCTACATGACAGAATGGTCAAGAAATAGGGCTTTGGCATGGCTGAATTTAGGAGCTCAAATTAAGCCCTCAGTAATACTCTATCTCCTGGCTCTGCTCTCCTCCATTTGGTTCCTTCTCCAGTAGACTCCTTCCATCTTCCATGAGGCAACACAATTGGCACCTAGTAGTTCTAGATTACAGGCCTTTATATCCATCTCAGAATGACAGAGATTCTTTCTGTTTTCAAATCCATCTCGGTCTCTGAAGCAAGACTGATTGGGTCTTCTTAAAATCATGCCCTCTTCTGAATCAAAGTATATATATATATATATATATATATATATATATATATATATATATATATACTTGGGACACTCTGACCAGTTGGGGTCTCCTGCTCAGGGGATGGGAAATATAGAGTCCTTGAATGATAGCCCCGCTCAGAAGTGGAGAGAACTACCACTCTAAAATTGAGATGTCATTACTAAAAGAAGGGAAAAGGAAGGGAAAGCAAAAACAACACATGTTCACCACATTCTGCTTACTAATGCATTTTTATTTTAAGGTTCTATTAAGGAATGTGGGCATGAGGGGCCAGAAGACAGTCTTTCTTATCACGGACACTCAGATTAAAGAGGAAGCTTTTCTAGAAGATATTGACAGTGTGCTCAATACCGGAGAAGTACCTAACATTTTTGCTGCTGATGAAAAACAGGAAGTGATGGAGGTAAATGCTTTTTAATGAGTGCTGTTTTCAGCACAGGAATGTTCTTATCTCGCAACTTTTCCTCTATTTTTTAGGACAATTATAGCTTGTGTACAGGATTTTGGTACTTAAAAACTTAAAAGTATATTATTTTAATACATCTTTTTTGGTAAGCTTCAAATCATTTCTACCATAGTTATGAGACAATGTTTATAATTCCTTTCTTTGTAATGATGCCAATTTCGTCTGTTTGATCTTATGTAGCATGTTTTATGAATGATTAGACATTTTATTTTATTTTTTTGTTTTCTGGCAACCCAGGGCCGGGGTGGCCCCGAGCACTGATTAGACATTTTAAATAACATCTTAGGATCATGTGATATAAGAAAACATAACTTTGAGACGTTGCTTGATTAGCTGTTACGGTTTACCACTGGTTAGAAAAATTTTTTAAAGACTTAGGAAAACTCCTGTCTTAACAATTCTGATATATCTGATAATCATGCTTTACAACTTAATTGATAAAAAAAATACAATTGTGAAGTGCCAACTCCTTTAGATGTCTTGTCTTTCTATCTCTATTTCTAATATCTTCCTACACAAGATCTCTGCTAGTAATTTTTCTTTCTCATTGCCATAACTACTATTACCCACAGAATGTATCACTTATAGCTGGATGCTTCATTCCAGTTTTCAGTTATAGCATCTGTAGTAAAATAAATAGATTTGCCATAGTAGTTCAAGTACCTGCTTTTCTCTTGTATGGAATGGAACTAATGTGTATACATCATAGTTCCTCCTACATAGGGTTGTTGTGAGGTCTGAAGATCAAGTGAAATGAAGCCCTTATGAAGTGTCATGCACTTAGAACACCTGTAGTAAATGGTTCATAACCAATTTGTGGCCTGGAGTGGTGAAGGAGAAAAGGAATAAAGAAAAGATTCTAAGTTCTCTCTTCTATCTAGGTGATATCAAAGATGTGGCCAATGCTGCTGAAAAATGGTGATTCTCCTAATTCATAGGATAGATTCATCCCCTATACTCCTATCCAAGAAATAGTCACCCTTGGGGAATAAGATTTTCTCAATTTTGCCAAGCTTTCCTGCTCACTTTAGCTATTTATCTTTTCATCTTGTCACTTTGCTACCAGATTTTTCCATTGCTTCAGTATTTTTTTGTAGTATGATCCAATAGTGGTCTTAAGAACTCTTTCTTTCACATTCCACTCAAGTCTTGGAAGACCATATTAATTTATCCACAAGGAAATAGCCATTGTCAGAACTCAGGAGTACTGAAATGTAACCCTATTTACCTTTGTTTTATGCTAATTTTTTTAAAATAGGAAAGGTAATACGAAAGAAGCTCTATTATTTTCTTTCTACATTCTGCACTATCCTGGACATTCCACTTTGAAGGTCATGTCTTGCGCTTTGCTTATTTCATCCCTCTGACAAAGATTTTAGCTTAAACCTCCTCACTCCTGGTAACTGGCCCCTATAGCTTGGACTTGGCACTGCTTAGAGGGCACCTCTCAGAGACTCAGCACATGTCTCTGATTTCAGCAATGGAATTCAAGCCTCAAAATTCCACTTCCAGGGGCAGCCCAGGTAGCTCAGTGGTTTAGCGCCGCCTTCAGCCCAGAGCCTGATCCTGGAGACCCAGGATTGAGTTCCACATCAGGCTCCCTGCATGGAGCCTGCTTCTCCCTCTGCCTGTGTCTCTACCTCTCTCTCTCTCTCTGTCTCTCATGAATAAATAAATAAAATCTAAAAAAAAAGAATTCCGCTTCCAGACTACTTTTTCCACTGCTCTATTTGCTTTCCTTGAAGAATTAAATTATTTCAGGGTCTTTCCCAATAAAACAGTGACTTCTTAATCACACATTTAGTGATGTTTTCTCAGTTCCTTTAAAAAATGCTCATTCATATTTGACATAATTCATTATTCTTCAGCTTACATTAGGGTTCACTCTTTGTGTTGTACATTCTATGGGTTTTGGAGAAATGAGTACTGATGTGTATCACCGTTAAGTATCACACAGAATAGTTTCCCTAACATAAAAATGCCATGGGTTCCAACTGTTTGTGCCTCTCTTCCTCCCTTGAACTCCTGGCAATCTTTGCTGTTTTTATTGTCTCCATAGTTTTAGCTTTTCCAGAATGTTCTATAGTTGCCATCATATGGTATGTAGCTTTTTTTGATTGGCTTCTTTTAGTCAACAATATGCATTTAGGGTTCTTCTGTATCTTTTTAATGGCTTGATAGCTCATTTATTTTTACCACTGAATGATATTCCATTGACTCAAAGTATTGCAGTTTATTTATCTATTCACCGATTGGAGGACATCTTGGTAGCTTCCAGGTTTGAGCAATTATAAATAAAGCTGTTATAAATTTTCATGCGCGTTCATTTTCCTACTCTCTCAATCAATCCCTGTCCCAAAGTATATGTGTGTGCAGGTGGATATTACTCTCCCACAGACAGCTCATCTACTTAGAAGCATTAACCATTATTTCTATGTGAATAACCTCATACTTATATAACTAACCTGGCCATTTCTTGAACGTTTGTTCTACACTTACAACCATATCTTTCTCTATCAGCATTAACCATTATTTCTATGTGAATAACCTCATACTTATATTACTAACCTGGCTATTTCTTGAACTTTTGTTCTACAGTTACAACCATATCTTTCTCTATCTCATGTCCCAAAGTTAACTCAGACTTAATGCAGGTAGACCACCTGAACATAACTTCATAGACTGACACTGATCATAATAGTGATAATTTGGGAATTACTATCATAATGCATATACAGAGTCCATTTATAATTTTCCATGAATATATCTAGCACATAAAGCAGAACATATCTATCATAGAGAATTCTTTTAGAAGTCAATTCATTGTAGTAGCAATAGTAATGTGTGTGTACATATATCTATATCTGCTATAAAAAAAAAACTTTCTTGGGGCTCCTGGTTGGCTCAGTGGTTGAGTGTCTGTTGGCTTGGGTCATGATCCTGGGGTCCTGGGATCAAGTTCCACATCAGGCTCTCTGCAGGGAGCCTGCTTCTCCCTCTGCCTGTGTCTCTGCCTCTCTCTGTGTCTTTCTTGAATAAATAAATAAAATCTTTTAAAAAACCTTCTTAAATATATTTATAAGATAATTTATTGACTATGAAATCTTTTGTGCTCTGAATAAGGAGAAAGATAGCATATAAAAGTTAATAGTTACTTAACTATGCAACAAGAACTATTCTAAGTGTTCACATGTAATAACTCATTTGAACCTTCAACAACCCTCTGATGTAGGTACTCTTTCCCCCATTTTACAGATGAGGACATTAAGTTACAGAGAGGTTAAATAAAATTTTCCCAACGTCACATAGGTAATAAGCTGCAAGCTGAGATTTGGATTCAAGAAGTTTGGTTCCAGAGCCATGATGCCCAACCTTGTGTAAGATGCCTCTCTCATATAGAGATAAACAAAGTTAAAAGTGCCCCCATAATCTCATTACCAGACAATGGTATTAACATTTAAAAAATATGTGAATGTGATAAGAATAAAGTGAGATAATTCAAACAGCATAAAAATGCCCCAAATGAAAAAAAATGAAATAAACCAAGAAAAATGTCCAAAGTTAAAAGTGACAGCCTCCCTCTCACCCTCTCCCTTAAGTCCATCTCACCAAAAGTCACCATTATGAATAGTTTCTGTGATTGCTTCCATAAAAAGGTGTGTATGTACTTACACATGTGCCTAAGTATTTTTTAATTTAACAAAGAGAATCATATTATATACACCTTTGCACATTTGTTCTCATTTTATCCTACTGATCTTGCCATAGCACATACATTGATGCGCCTCCTTTAACGGTTGTATAAAATCACAACATATGGATGTTTTGTAATGTTTTTTACTGGATGCTTCGGCTGTTTGTTTTTCCTCTTATAAACAATGTTAAATTATAATTTTATATGTTATATACACACACATATAGTGGTGAACTTTCTGTGAATATCTTTATAAGTTAAATTCTTAGCAGATATTTGTTTTCAAATTATAGAATTATGGAGTTGGAAGAAGCCTTCTAAATACAAACTGTATCAAAGAAATTCTACTGATATGAAAAAATTTTTGGAATATTTACAAGGAGAATAATAAAAATTCTTAATATTCCAGGGTCTACTAATCCTATCATCAGCTTGTCTATTTTTGTTCACAAGGTTTTTATGTTCTGTTATTCCCTAGGGTGTTCGTCCTGTAGCTCAGGCTGGCAACAAGCATGGTGAACTCAGTCCCTTGGCCCTGTTTGCTTTCTTTGTGAATCGCTGCAAAGATAATCTTCATGTTGTAGTGGCCTTTAGCCCCATTGGTGATGCCTTTAGAAATCGCTTGCGGCAGTTCCCATCCCTCATCAATTGCTGTACCATTGACTGGTTCCAGGTGTGTAATTTTGGGCAGCAGTGGGGGGGCGGGTGACAACTAAATCTCTTAGAATTTTCTGAAATCTTACTCCAGCTCTATTAATATCCATTCAGCACGTGTTTCTTGACCACCTACTCTAATGACAGGTGTGTCTCGGTGCCAGGGACTGATAAGCCTGCATGATCCTCAGGAGGAACTCATACTCTAGACTTGAAGATAGAAAAAGCAGTTGGCTAATGAACATTCACAATTATATGAAAGAGCTATAATCTTGGTGTGCAAAAGTTCTACTTATTAGGACAGTGAATCCCTGAAGTATGAAAAATTAATTCTATAAAGGAGGAGTGTATTAAGAACCAAGAGAATGGGGATGCCTGGGTGGCTCAGCAGTTGGGTGTCTGCCCTTGCCCTTGAATCGAGTCCCACATCAGGCTCCCTATGAAGAGCCTGCTTCTTCCTCTGCCTATGTCTCTGGCTCTCTCTCCGTGTCTATCATGAATAAATAAATAAATAATCTTAAAAAAAGAATCAAGAGAATGTGTTATATATATAGAATATATATATATATAGAATATATAGAATGTGTTATATATGTATATACAAACCCACATGTATATGTGTGTAAAAATACATATACGTAGATCTGTATCTGTCCATATTGATAGCTATATCTATACATATATTTTTTGTAAATAATTGGCTCACATGATAATGAAGGTTAACAAGTTTGAAGATCTGTAGCCAGCAAGCTGGAGACCCAGGAAAACTAATGGTGTAAATTCTAGTCTGAAAGCCAGAAGGCTTTGAACCCGGAAGAGCTAATGTTTCCATCTGAGTCCAAAGGTGGAAGAAACTGATATCCCAACCTGAAGGCAGTCACGCAGAAGGAGTTCCCCTTACCTGGGGGTGTGAGAGTATTCAGCAATTTTGTTCTATTCAGGCCTTCTATGAGCCCATACACATTAGGGAAGGCAACCTGCTTTACTTAGTCTATTGATTTAAATATTAAACATATCCAAAAGGACACCTCATAGAAACACCCAACATAATGTTTGACCAAACATTAGTTTGGTATAGGTAGTTTGGTGTAGCAGATGGGTAATGAGGATAGCAGGAGTTAAGCCGGAGCTTTGGGTAGGTGCTAAGTTGTAAGTAAATTTGTAAATGTGCCTATGAATTTGGTTTTATACCAAAGACACTGTGGGGGCATTAACATATATTTAGCTAATATATTTCAAAGGAAAAATCCAAACCATTGGCAGTTATATGATGGATGGTTTGGAATAGGGCAAAACGAAATAGGAAGACCAGCAAAGTGACCATTTCAATCATGCCAGCAGCAAGTGATGAAGGTTGCCACTTCACTTAACAAATTGCCACTGCTTGCGTAAGACTATGAAGTAGTTATACTCTTGAGAATAGTATTTCATGGTACCTTCTATTTGTTTTATGCTCAATACAATATGGACTGTAGATTATAATTTCTTTTATACTTCTTTTTTTAAAAAGACTTTACTTATTCATTTATTTTTATTTTTTAAAGATTTATTTATTTATTCATGATAGACAGAGAGAGAGGCAGAGACACAGGAGGAGGGAGAAGCAGGCTCCATGCCGGGAGCCCGACTTGGGACTCGATCCTGGGACTCCAGGATCGCGCCCTGGGCCAAAGCCAGGCGCTAACCCACTGAGCCACTCAGGGATCCCCTATTCATTTATTTTAGAGAGAGTGAGAGAGTATGTAAGTGGGGGTGGGGTGTGGGGAGAGGGGTAGGGAGAGAGAGAGAATCTGAAACAGACTTCACACTGAACTCAGAGCCTGACCTTGGGCTTGATTTCACAACAGTGATATCATGACCTAAGCCCAAACCAAGAGTTGGACACTTACCTGACTAAGCCACTCAGGTGCCCCTAATTTCTTTTAAAAATAAATTTCTGAGGCAGCCCCAGTGGCTTAGCAGTTTATCGCTACCGTCATTCCAGCGTGTGATCCTGGAGACCAGGGATCTAGTCCCACATTAGGCTCCCTGCATAGAGACTGCTTCTCCCTCTGCTGTGTCTCTGCCTCTCTCTCTCTTTCTGTATGTCTCTCATAAATAAAATCTTTTAAAAAAATAAATAAAAATAAATTTCTGGTACTAATATGTTTTATTCTTTTTTACCTATTTATCAATTGTATTTTTGAAAAACTAATTTTTTCTTTTGAGGGCTTCACATATATTTCAGCTAGTGGATGTTTTAGTGTTTACATAAGAATAAAAGTTGTGTGAAACAACTTTGATTTATGTAAGCCATATCCTAATATTATATCCATTAAGTGTCCAAAATCCAAAACCAAAGTCTGTCCAACCATAAATTTTTCTTTTGTGAAATCTTATAAATACAGTTTACTATTTCTGAATATCTTTGTCATAACCATGAGACTTTCTATTCTAAATAATTCATAGAGAAAATTTTTTAAAAAAGGAAACAGGGAATTGCAAATAAATAAGGGAGTTTAAGTTGATAACAGAGAGGCATAAAGGTTTTACACTGAAGCAGTAGGGATATAGAATCTATGTTAGAATGATGCTAATGGCATTGTCTGGGACTTGGGTTTGTGAAACTCAGGAAGTGAATGTAAACCACTATGTATTACATAGGTCAAGACGACACTGACTTTTTGGCTAGATCTATAGTCTCAAAGTAGGGTGCGTACTTACTGGGGGTACCAAAGCAATTCAGACGATCAGGGAAGGAATTACTGGAATATTCTTTTTTTTTTTTTTTAAGTAGGGGTGTGGGGCCCAACTCTGGACTTGAACTCATAATCCTGAGACCAAGACCTGAGCTGAGATCAAGAGTTGAATGCTTAACTGACTGAGCCACCCAAGTGCCCCAGAATATTCATTTTTGTGTGAAATATTATATATGTATTAACATTGACATCTTTACCTATTTTATATGTCAGCCATGTGTCCTAAACAGGATGTAAGGTACCCTGAGGGATCCCTGTGATAAACTGAACACTGAAAATATAATACAGTTATAAGTGGGTGTAAGAGAATGGCATAAACCAGCATAACCTAGCTTGAGCTTATGTCAGCCATGCCATGAGGCAAAAACAATGATTCCTTAATTAGATATGACATGATATCTGTTAAAACAAATTTAAGAAGGCTATTTAAAATAAGGATTTATACTGACTTTAAACAATAAACCTTATCCCCAGAGTATATCATACCTTGCAATATTAGCTTATCATGGCATTGGAGAGACCATTGGTTTCCTATCAACAGCCATTCTCTACCCTCTTTATCCTTGCCTACAGAACTCTGATTTGGTCCGAGAAATCACCTTCCATGTAGCCATGTGTCACAGGGATTGATTCCTGCTTGGTCTAAGTCAATATTGGTGCTCTTGTAACCTTTTACTATTGATTGGTTTATGCATGAACCTATTCATGACCTGCTTTTTACCAATGGGTCCTGAGTTCAAGTCTACTGGGAGCTTTGGGGAAAAGTTTTTTCATTATAAGAAGAGTTATATGGTAGAAAAAGAGCCTTTTCTGTCTCTCAAACTTGTTGCTTGAGGATAAAAGGTTCATAGCTGCAGCAGTCCTCTTGCCACCATGATGGGACCAGCCCCAGGATAAAGTATACTGAGAATGGGAAAGCAAAAGGATGGAAAAGACTGGATTACTGATGACATGGCTGAGCTTCTAAATTAGGCAACTCTGGGCAGCCCTGGTGGCTTAGCAGTTTAGCGCCACCTTCAGCCTAGGGTATGATCCTGGAAACCTAGGATCGAGTCCCACATCAGGCTCCCTACATGGATCCTGCTTCTCCCTCTGCCTGTGTCTCTGCCCCCCCCTCTCTCTCTGTATCTCTCATGAATAAATAAATAAAATCTTAAAAAAAATAAATTAGGCAACTCTGAAAGACTTATATATGATGATACATTCCCCTTTGTGTGAAGACTGGTTTCTGTTGCTTTGGCCATAAATATTCAGTTGCTAGAGATAGTTATTAAACCTTTATGATTAGGGGCACCTGAGTGGTTCAATTGGTTAAGTATCTGACTCTTGATCTCAGCTCATGCCTTGACTTCAGGCTCCTAAGATCAAGCCCCGCATTAAAAACAAAACAAAAAACCCTTCACGATTAGCAGGATAATTAAAAAACGAATCACCCAGAACAGAAATATAAACCTTTGTAGTGTTTTCAATGATGTATAGTTAATATGACACTTATTCTGGCATTTTACAAAAATTTGATGATCTTGGTAATATTTTTTTTATTTTTTAAAGATTTTATTTATTCATGAGAGACAGAGAGAGAGAGAGAGAGGCAGAGACATAGGCAGAGGGAGAAGCAGGCTTTCTGCAGGAGCCTGATGTGGGACTTGATCCCGGACCCTGGGATCACTCCCTGAGTCAAAGGCAGATGCTCAACTGCTGAGCCACCGTTAGAACCCTCTTTTGAGGTTTGAAAAATATGTTAGTACAACATGAATATAGTATATTTGTAGATAGGTATACCCTGGCAGTGTGTGCTTTAAACTTTACTATTGGAGTGCTTGGTCAAAAAAGTTTGAATTTTTCTAGGATGAAGGGCCAGAGACTGAAAAAAAAAATGATATTAAAATGAATATTGTCTGATACAAAGGAAAATAATTACAAGCATCTTGCTGAATCTAAATGAAATTTGGAAAATAATGAGCAAGTAAAGATTATTTGTTCACTTAACATAAATTATTTCCTTGAATAAATATTCTAGATAATTATTGACAGGTGCTGTCTTAGGCACTGAAGAGAATGGCATGAGAAAGGTCCTTGATTTCATGGATTTTACATATTAGTGGTCAGGGAGACAGGTGATGAACAAATGAATTTAAAAAATTTATGTTGTGTTTTGGTAAGTGCTAAGAAGAAAACTTAGGACAAGGAAAAGAGAAATGAGGGAGGGAATGGTGTGTTACAATGAGTGCTCTGGGGAGACCTTCCTAGTAAGCTGGCCTTTGTGCAGAGATGTGAAGGAGAACCATATGGAGATCCAAGTAAGGAAGGTTCTAGTCAGAGGGAATAGCACATCCCAAGGCCCAGATGCAGGAGCATAGTTGGCATATTCTAGGAAAAGCAGAGGAACCATTTCACTGGCACAGGGAAGACTGGAAAAGAAGCAAATTTGGGCAGAAGAATCTTAAAAGTTCAACTCTGGATGTTTTAACAGTTAGGAATTATGATGGACTACTAATAACAGAGACCCAAACTAGGGGCACCTGGGTGGTGTGGTTGGTTGAGGGTCCAACTCTTGGTTTTGGCTCATGTCGTAATCTCAGGGTCCCGAGGTTGAGCCTCATGTTGGGCCCTGCACTCAGCATGGAGTGTGCTTAAGAGTCTCTCACCCTCTCCCTCTGCCTACCCTCTGCATGTTGTTTTTTTTTTCTCTCTCTCTCAAATAAATAAATCTTAAAAAAAAAAAAAACCCTAAACATATAAAGTTTTTTTCTCTCATAGAAAAAAATCTGAAGATAGACTGGGCTTTGTGGCTTAACAAAGTCATCAGACTCAAAGGTTTTTTCATTACTAGCTTTAGCAAGTGGCTTGCACCCTCAAATTCATCTTATGGTCTAAAATGGCTGCTGGAGCTCCAACTTTCACATTTGTGTCCCAGGCCAGAGGTAGAATAATAGAAAGTTAGGACAAAAAAGACACACACCAGCTCTATGTGACCGGTTAAAGAGCCTTTATCTCCTGTGAATTGCAAGGGAATCTAGGAAATGTGGTCTTATTTATCTGGGCATATTGTTATCTAGAATAAAATTGGAGTTCTAAGGGAAAAGAGATGGTAGGTATTAGGTGGGCAGCTAGCAGCCTTGCCATTGTCATGCTAAATTTGGGGTATCTATTTGATGTCCAAGTGGAAGAGTCTAGGAAAGCCGTGTAGTATATCCTTGATATGTAAATATCATTGACCCTTCCTTTATATTGTGTTATCTTTAGTTTTAGTATAAAAATATTTATTAGCTCTTTTGCAGATGTACTCGTGACCTCAGCCCACCCAATTCTGTTTTTCCCATTAAGGTTTTAATTTCTTCAACCCCAAATTCTTCTCTCACAGGTGGACTCTTATCATAGGCTTCTTAAGTTTTTCTTTATTTTTAGCCATGGCCTGAAGATGCCCTTGAACTTGTAGCTGTGAAATTCCTAGAAACGCTGGAGCTTACTGAGTTTGAAAGACGAGAGATAGTTCCAATCTGCAAACACTTTCACACTACCATTATGGATCTATCAGAAAGGTTAGTATTAATAAATTTTAGAATGACAATAGTGCCTTATGTTTTAACATGTCTCTTTTTTGTGAAAGCTCAAGATTTCAAAAGGATTTCTATGTCTTCTAAATATTTCTGATCATTTAATTAGGACCAAGGCTTGCAAGTATTGGAAAACTATTTGACCTAGGTTTAAGAAAAAGGGAGAATTTATTATAAAGATACAGGGGTGTCTCACAAAGCTTAAGGGAAAGATTATAGCTGGATCATAGATGTGACTGGAAACAGGAGCTAGAAAGTCATCCTAAATCCAGAAACATTTTTTCTGTTTCTCATCTCTGTTTCTTTCTGGGAATCTGCTTCTTTCTCTTTCTTTGAAGACTGTATTTTCTTTCTCTTTCTTTTTTTGTATTTCTTTGACTTTTTCCAGTTTAATTGAGAGATAATTGATATATAACATTGCATAAATTTAAGATGTACAGCATAACTTTATATATCATATATATATATATAGTGAAGTGATTACTCTATTAAGTTTAGTTAACATCACCTCAATTTTTTTCTTGTGGTGAGAACTTTTAAGATCTACTCTCTTAACAAGTTTCAAATACACACTACAGTATCATTAACTATAGTCACCATGCTACATTACATTCCCAGAACTTATTAACCTCATCATTGGAAATGTGTACCTTTTGACCACATTTACCCAATTTTCCCCCACCCTGCCCCCTGCCTCTGGAACCTCCAATTTGTTCTTCATTTCTATGAATTATTATTATTTTTTTAGGTTTCACATACAAATGAGATCATATGGTATTTGGCAGACTGAGTTTTCTACTTCCCAATGGATATGGAGGAAACTGCCTCTGAATTCTCAGGTTTACTTGTTGCAATTTTAGGTCTAGGCAGACTGATTGGCTCTTTCCACCTCCCTTTGCCAAATTTATTCCAAAATGTGATTAGCCTCATCTGTGTCCAGTGCCCAACCCTGGTCTAATGTTAAGATGGCAAGTCTCATAGAACAAACATTGCTACTGGGGCACTGTATGGAAGTTGCTATATCCTATCTGTGATGCCACTTCCCTAGCTTCACAGTACCTTGGGTCCCTGTATAGCATTAGATCCTCCTGGCTTATGAAACATGTAAAAAGACCTATATCTTGCTATTGTTTACCTACGATACCCATTTTTGGTGATTTGTGCTTTTTAAACACACTTCTGCTATCTGATATTTTGTAGACAAGAAATTAGGATGTGGTTATGTGCAGAATTCTTAGAATGTTATAAAGGTCAAATATGCAGCAACTTCTAAATAAAATTAACCTTTATTCTTATAGGTTTGTTGCTGATGCTGTGCTGAATACACCTCTTACTTTGTGCAACAAATTACTTAGAGTAAGATATGTTATCTTTCTGTCTTAGGTTCTTGCAGGAGCTAGGACGACATAATTATGTTACTGCTACTTCTTATCTTGAACTTATTGCCTCATTTCGACAGCTTTTGACTAAGAGGCGACAAGCTGTCATGGAAGCAAAACAGCGATATGTGAATGGGCTTGACAAACTAGCTTTTGCTGAGTCTCAGGTAAATTTGATGAGCTGCTCAAATGGTAATACATTATGGGAAATATAAGAAATCATAAATAACAAGAGTTATAATTTATCAAGATTATATTATGCGCTAGAGACTGTGTATTATGTGCTTCATACTCATTCCTTCAATTATTCCTCATAACCACTCCAGGAGGTAGACATTTTAATGATCCTCATTTTACAGATGAGTAAAGTGAGTTTTAGAGAAATTCACTAAGGTTCCACACAGACTCAAATATATCCTGTTTCATTCTTTTTTTAAAAAAGATTTTATTTATTTATTCATGAGAGACACACAGAGAGAGGCAGAGACATAGGCAGAGGGAGAAGCAGGCTTCCTATGGGGAGCCCAATGTGGGACTCGATCTCAGGACCCTGGGATCACACCCTGAGCCGAGGGCAGACACTCAACCACTGAGCCATTCAGGTGTCCTTATCCTGTTTTATTCTTGTTTGTTGTTGTTGTTGTGGGAAGCCCAATATGGGGCTTGAACTCACAATATTGAAATTAAGACCTGAGCTGAGATCAAGAGTTGAATGCTCAACCGAATGAGCTACCCCGGAGCCCCTATATTCTTAAGTTTTCAACATTTGGAGAAAATACAATAAGCCTGGGTTGCCTTTTAGTTTTCTTTGTTTTTTATCATAATAGCTGGTTAAATATAAGATTGCATGTGTGTATTTTTAATGAGTCAAGTGCTAGTGATACATATTAGCATTAGTTCAGTATAAGCAACACAGGTTTGAGTGATCCATATGCATTGTATACCATGCACATAGTATAATAGGGGCACCTCAAGTTGCCACCTTCTTTCTATCTGCAGTTCTTCCCTGATAACTGCATTCTCTCACTGTTCTATCATATACTTGGCCATGCCCTCATGGTTTTGTTTATCACATAAAGAACTGGAAGGAAAAGTTAAGGTTTTTCTGGCCGTGATGCCTTATGATACCTTTAACTTTAAATTTTCTGCATTTAGCTTCTGCAGCTCTTGTAGCTATGAAAACTTAATGACAAACTGTCTATTTAGGTTGGAGAAATGAAAATGGAGCTTGTCCAATTACAGCCCAAATTGGAGGAAGCTAAAATTGAAAATGCACATATGATGCAGGTAGAGTATCCTGAGTTTTTTTGAATTAATGTCAGAAAGCAATTGAAATATGTAAAATTAGCCTTGAAAATATGCCTTAATTATTTTGCCACTACTAGATCTTAGGGACCTTACCCTTTTCTACTAAATGGTTATCTCACTGAGTCCCATGTGAGTTGTGTTGATTTGTTTTAAAAGATTTTATTTATTTATTTAGAGTGGGGGAGGGAGGGAGGGAAAGAGAGAAAGAGAGAGAGAGAGAGAGAGAGAGAGAGAGAATAGAGAGAGAATCCCAAGTAGACTCTGTGCTGAGTGTGGAGCCTGACACAGGGATCAATCCCATGACTCCAAGACCATGACCTGAACCAAAATCAATAGTTGGATGCCCAACTTACTGAGCCACCCAGGAGCCCCATTTGTTTTGATTTTGAAGGGAAATGAGAAGCCCATTATCCAGTTAGGTCGCATATACTTGCATTTCTCATTTTGTCCTGGGACCTCCTGCTCTTTGACATGATTTGTTGGATTCCCTAATTTCTAAACATTGTCTTGTTTCTAGGATGAAGAAAGCAGTAGGATGTTGGAAGAACTGTTTTATTTATTTTTATTTCTTTAGGTTATTGAGATAGAATCTGCACAAGTGGAAGCAAAAAGAAAGTTTGTGAAATTAGATGAAGAAATAGCCAGTGGCAAGGCTGAAGAAGCCCAAGTTCTGAAAAACGAGTGTGAGAGTGACCTAGCCGAGGCGATTCCAGCCTTGGAAGCAGCTCTGTCTGCCCTGGATACACTCAAGGCAAGTGTTTGTATGCTACCATGTGTTTCATCAACAAACTAGTAATAGATCCTTGGTTCATAAGGTATGATTCTTTTCCACTGGAGGGTGTTATATCATTTTTGTCCAGTCAACTGAAACTTGCCTCTTCATCATTCCTCTCTAATATGTCATCATCTTATATTTTTGCTGTTCATATGTTATTTATAGTTTTCAATCAGGATATTCCAATGAGAATGGAACAAACGGTCTCCAAGAGGCCAAAGTGATCCTCTACATGGACCAGGAGGCATGAGTGTGGAGCTAGCTACCTCACTGAAGCCTTCTGGATGTGCCTGTACAGAAAAACTTAAAGATCATTTCCAATACAGATGTGGGTGGCAGCTATCTGCATTACACTGCATTGTATATGACTTTTTACAGAGTCTTTAGGCAAGACCAGAACAATCTAACCAAACAGAGCAGAAGAGACAGCTTCAGCTGACTAGGAAGGCCTAGTGTAGAAGGCAGTTCAGGATATTCAGACCCCATTCTTTACCCTTTTCCTCATCCTACTAATATCTATGTAAGATTCCTGACAAGACAGTGAGCTCAAAATTTGACAACCAATGGGAGCAAACTCTATCTGATTTTCAGATACATCAGCCTTCTAGTTATAAGATATATATTATTTTAGGGCAGTTATAGAAACTTCCTAGTGCCTTCACTGTGCTGTGAGCCAGGAATTTAAAACACTGAGCTTATTGTTTTCTTCCTGTTTGTTCTCTGGCACATTTAAAAGCCACATCCTACCCAGTGGTCTTTCTTCATTCTCTCCTTAGACATTTATCACAAAGCCACTCATTCTGGCAAAGCCTTGTTTTAAATAGGCACTCCATTCTAAATGACCATGAGCATTAGTTTAAGTAACCATTTATCACTATGTACCATGGACTTTCAGCATTCCATCTGAAACTTAGAGGATTCTTGATGCTTTCAAACCTTACCAGTTCAGATCATTGATATTAGGTTCCCCTCTCATTGAGAGTTTGTTGCTTGTACCCTTCCTGGTATCAAATACTATATTATATGAAGTAGGCTTCAGTTGCAGAGAAGAGAATTGACTCTATTTTGTATAAGCAGACAAGGATTCTTTAAGGAATTTTGTAAATGGATTGCACAATTATTATTCACAATTATTGTGAAGAAATAGATTGTAGGCTGAGCTGCCAGGAATGATTCACAGAGCCAAATTGGAAATAGTCTACCAGAGGAATGATCCTCTGAGTCAGAAGCCTGCAGAGCTATCCTACAGAGCCATACTACACTCACTGTAATCTATATCAGCAAATGAGATATATTACACCCTGCCCATATCCCAATTTATTCATTCAGAATTCTGGTGTTATTCAAGTGATCTGATGGTGGAACCCAATGACCACACACAACTCTAACTTATGGGGCACTAAGATATATAGTTGTTAGCTTTCCAGCAATTGCAAAGGATGTCAGAAAGATATTGGAGTAGATAATAAGTAAGTGAATCTATTAGGTCTGTCATAACAATATATACCTTTATAGAAAATAAGTTTAAATTAGGATCTACTTCTACTTTCTTTTTTTTTATTTTTTATTTTTTTTTATTAATTTTTATTTATTTATGATAGTCACAGAGAGAGAGAGAGGCAGAGACATAGGCAGAGGGAGAAGCAGGCTCCATGCACCGGGAGCCTGATGTGGGATTCGATCCCGGGTCTCCAGGATCGCGCCCTGGGCCAAAGGCAAGCGCCAAACCACTGCACCACCCAGGGATCCCTACTTTCTTTTTTTTTTAAATAAAACTACTATATTAGCAAATATAGAATTAGTCTATCTAAATTAGGATTCTTAATCTGAGTTCAGTATAGGGGCTTGGTATGTGATTATATGCAAATTTTTTATATATGTGCAAAAATGTATTATTTTCTGGAGGATTCAGTTGTTATTATATTCTCATTAGGATCTTTGAACTCCCAAATGTTTGAAAATCATTGGTCTTAATCTGTGCTAAGCTTAAATTCTCTTTTATTAATCATTTCATAATTATGCAAAGCCCAAAACAATTATAATTTCAAATGAAAACCGATGCTTCATTGTTCTCCAAAGCTATTTTTAAAATTCTCATTATTTAAAAATAAACTAATCTGAAGATAATCTGTTTTCTTTCAATTTAGCCAGCTGACATTACAATTGTGAAATCAATGAAAAATCCTCCATCTGGTGTTAAATTAGTTATGGCTGCTATTTGTGTTATGAAAGATATAAAACCAGAAAAAATTTCGGATCCTTCAGGAACTGGAGGCAAGGTAATAAATAGACAAGATTTAAATCATATTCATGAATGTACAGACTGAGTCTATTAAATGTCAATAGTATCCAGTCCAAGGAAGAAACATTGTTTTCTAGATTGAATGGATTCAGAATAAACTATGGAAAACATTATATGCATGTTTTCCACAGTAAAGCTAAGGCAGCATAGCATCAGAAAAATGTGGTTCCAGTTGCTTCTATTTCTTTTTCTGTCTGCTTAGGTTACCTGCTATCACAGGGTGGGATGGAATGGACACTGAAATATGTGAGCTTCTTCCAGCTAAGATTCTCAAGAATGTGATATATAACCATATAAGTGTTATTTCTGAGCATTCAAAAAATTCTAAGTTAAGCAGTATAGCAGAGTTGTTAAAAGTATGTGTTCTGTATTCAGAAATCCTATCCCACTAGCAGTGTGACCTTGAGCAAGATGTTTAACTTCTGTGGGACTTGAGGATTATTATAGTACCTGCTTCATAAAGTCAATGTGAGGATTAAATTATACATATAGATTTTATGCATATAGGTTATACATGTAGATAGATAATACATATAAAGCTCTTATATATAAAGCTTTATAAAGAGTTAAGTTCACAATAAATGTTAGCTGTTGTTATTACAATTATTATTTAAGGCTATATTCCTTGAAAAGGAAGGTATAGCACCCATCCTAAACTAAATTTATGGACTTATTTTTTTTTCAGGCTTTTATAGTACGTAGGTTTGAATTCCTGAATTGGAGAATTGGAATTTGTGTGTGTATGTGTGTGTGTGTGCATTCTATCCTTTACTGAGATAATAAATAAATAGGCTCTCATCTTAGAAGTCATTCTCATTTACACACACACACACACACACACACACACACCCCTACCTATCAGGCTTCTGGAATTAGAAAAAAAATGTTGGGCTAGTTATCTAATGTTTTTGCTAGCACAAGTACCATGTGCTTTATCCTGTAACTGGCAGAGCAATGTGTAAACCTGGTCTTCTTTTTCTTCTTTCTCTCACCTGGGATGCCTAGTTGGGTGAGGGAGTCATCTATAAGAAAAATGTTTGCTGCCTGTCTTATACTCCCTTTGGGCTGCTATTATAAATTACTATTTCTCACAGTTCTGGAGGCTGGGAATTCCAAGGTCGAGGCTCTAGTAGATTCAGTGTCAGGTGGAAGGGCCACTACCTGGTTTCTAGATGGCCTTCTTTTTGCAGTGTCCTCACAAGGCAGAAGTGGGAGGGAGGTCTCTTTTATAAGGACACTAATCCCATTCATGACCAATCACCTCCCTTTGACCCATTCTCCAAATACCATTACACTGGGGATTGGTTTCAACATATGAATTTTGATGGGGAATTGGGGGACACTCAGTCTATAGAACTACTTTTCTGGCTTGAAAGCATCAAGAGTAAAGGAAAATAAAACTGGAAATAATAAAAATACATTTTTCTTATATGAAATTCTGATGGTGTTTATGCTAGTTACTTTTCTTGTATTTCCTAAAGAGAAATAACTGCATCATTTGCATTTCAATATATAATTTTTATAATGAATTTAACATGTAAGTTTATGTTCATATCTTAAATGTTTGATATGTTTAATATGTTCTTGGGAAGAAGAGTCTTTTTATTTCCAAAGAGATGTAAATTGTTATTTTTAAAGTATATTATTTCTCTGGATAATATACCTTAAGCTTCTGGAAGAAAATTTTATACTGAGCATCTCTAATTATACATCTAATAAGTTTCCATAAATTTTATTTATAGATATTAGATTACTGGGGACCTAGCAAAAAGCTTCTGGGAGATATGAATTTCTTAAGAGATTTGAGAGAATATGACAAAGACAACATTCCAGTGAGTTTCATTGGATTTTTTATATACATATAACTTTGCCAAGGTGTATAAGATCTTTAACATGATACAATATTATATAAAACATTAAATAATAATTTTTAGGATTAAAATAATGCAGGAATGTTATGTTATTGACTATATTATGAATTCTCACAATGCATAAAACCACCCCTTCATACTATTGAAAATCATTTAATGAATTACTGTTTTAGTGTAATATTAACATGAAACATTTCTCTACCTTATAACAGTTCCATAAATCTGAAACACAGATGTATGTGAGATAAAAAATGATCATGCACTTTTGCATCCAAATTTGTATTTATTTATTAATGTTTAATTGTTCTTTCCACTTGTTTCTACATATTTTTCCAATCTCCAAAGGTCTTTTAATTTTTTTGGAAAAAATTTATTCTCTCAAAGTCTGTAATCCTGCATTTTTTGCTCACAAATATGACTTGTGTTTCTATTACAATTAGGCTTATCTTAAAATTATCTCAAAGTACTGACTTTGGTTTTTAAAGACAACATAACTTTTTAATGTAACATTTTACTATGCATGATTTTTTTTCATCTTATGATTGTATGATATATGTTGAGATCAAAATGTTTGTTGTATAGGTGACTGTTATGCAGAAGATACGTGGTGAATACCTAACAAACCCTGAGTTTGATGCTTCTAAGATTGCTAAAGCTTCTTCTGCAGCTGAGGGTCTGTGTAAGTGGATCATGGCTATGGAAGTGTATGACAGAGTTGCAAAGGTATTTTGAGGATCAACTCATTCATTTTCTATTGAAATATTCCTAGAAATTATAATCTATGTATATATTGCCTAGTTAAGAAGTTTCTAAAAGTGAGACTAGAAAGAATTTATTTTGCTGCAGCACAGACATCAGATGTTGAGTACCAAGTAGATGAAGAGAATACTTGTGTATGATATAACCTGGTCTTGGCTAGTGGTAGTGAGTGGTAATGCTGTGGGAACAGGGATGAATTGGCCAGAATGACCTGTACCTATAGAGCCTTGGGGCAAAAGAGAACTAAAGTTTCAGAAGCAAAGAAAAATTCAAAACTTAAAGGGTGAAGGGGCAGATTAAAAATTTGATTCAAAGCATCAGAAGTTAGAAGATCCAGTAGATTTAAGAGGCAGAGCATAGACAATTGAAGTAACACCATGCATAGGTAGGGAATCTTTTATGGAGAATCGTTAAAAGCATTTTGTAAATATGGCTAGCAAAGGACCAGGAAACAGTGGCTTTACCCTCTGTAGCTTGCAGAATTCTACTGAGGGAAGCAGGAAATATAAATAAAAAGGCAGACAAAAATACATGGTAGCATGTATTTAGAATAATCTCAGAGTACAGAATAATTGATGAGGCTGTCACAATTGAAAATATTTTCCTAATAAGGTACCTGTACCTGTAGAGAGGTAGGGATTTTGATTGGTTTCAGGGAAGTAGACTTATCAAAGAAATAAAATTAATTTTATCTGGGATATTCTTCCTTTGAACATCTTGTCCCCTCCCCAAAGCAGGTTTGGGAGCTCTCAACCTAGCTCACTTCCACATGTCTCACATGGCATGAAGCATAGAAGCCAAGGCATTCAGATTCTTTCCTGACTTCCCACGCTACACCTCCACACTACCATTTTAATTCTGATGCAGCTGCCCCATGTTATGGAAGGGTTGAAGGAGATAGTCAGCAAGGTCTCCTCTGAAGTCAAAAGTAGAAAGTGGAGCTTCCTGCTATTTATTTATCATGTTCCCCCTTCAGGATTTTAGCCCAGAGGAGAGAAAACAGGACATTTGGTGTCTGATCCCTGCCTCCTCCTTCCCTCTTTTCCATCAACTTAATTCATGGCAATGAGCCAGAAGATTTAGATCTTCCTTCTTTCAAACTGGCATATATTCTCTTTGGTCATCTTCTAAATTCTTTCTACCAATGACTTAAAATACACTCCTTGATCAAGTTTGGTCACAAACCCCATTCTTGATATATTAATGAACATAATGATATAAGAACTTTAGAAAATCTCCTTTCTCTCAACAAGGTGTGTCTTTTCAAAATTTCTTGAGAAAAATTCAGTTTTCATAGTGAAACTGAACATCAGGCTTTCTTTCTCCTTGTACTTTGTTATCATAGTCTTAATGCCCCCAAGGTAAATGTATTGCCTCAGCCCACTGGGAAGAAAACCACAGATTTGAAAAAGCCATACACACACAAACAGAAGCATATTTGTATATTTGAAACATTTATAATTTCTGCTACATAGTATTCCTTGGTTTTTTTTTTTTTTTGGTAACAGTTGAATGGCAACTTCTCATTATTTTCAGACATTTTGCTATATATGTGTTATTTCCACTATATATTCTAACATTTTGTTAGTCTGGAATAATTCATCTATTTTATAGATGACCATTTGCTGTCCAGAATGTTTTACATATTCTATATGACATATAAATATATTTTTCTTTATTTAGAGAAAAATATGTGTGAGATTTAAGGAAAAGTGTTTATTTTGTATAATTTATTCTTATAAGTAACAAATGTATTTATAATAGTAATTAATCACTTTTCACCCATCATATATATAGAGGATTATTGTAGGTGTCCGTTTTACATAGCACCTGCATATATTGTTCCCAAATAGGTAGTGGCACCCAAGAAAGCCCGCTTAACAGAAGCTCAGAAGTCCCTAGCTGAGATAATGGAGCTTTTGAATCAGAAGAGAGCAGAACTGGCAGACGTAGAATATCATTTGGAAAATTTACAAAGAACGTTTAATGAGAAGACTGAGGAAAAGGCACGTTTAGAAGACCAGGTGGAACTCTGTGCTAAGAAACTTGAAAGAGCCTCAAAACTAATTGGAGGACTGGGTGGAGAAAAATCGAGGTCAGATTTCTACTTATTTTAACAACATTTAAGAAATTCAGGCTTGAATATGTTACTTTCTTTGGGTGTTTATTCTGATTAGTGATTTTTAAATGTCTGGTTTAGAATGTGAGGCATTCAACAAGTTACCTGGCCAGGCTTTTCCAAACAGAATATCAATATCAAGGATGATACTTGCCACTTGTTTCCATTTTTAAAAAAATTAGCAAATAAGGCAAATGATAATTCTTAATCTAAGTGGTGAGTATGTAGGTGATCGTTTTATAATTCTTTCCAATTTTGTGTGTGTTCAAAATTTTTCATAATAAAGTGTGGGGGGAGGAGCAGTGGATATATGGCTCACTTTCTTAAAATTTATTTCAAAGAAGATATAACTGGACTGATCTAACTAAAACAGTTAGCTTTATTCTAATCTGTTTATTTGTACTGACCAGCCAGCTATCTCATTTAGTTATTATATGTGTTGAGTGAGCAGTATGATAAGGTAATAGACCTTTGACAGTACTTTGTAGTGCAAATTAGGTAGTTTTGAAATGCACTTTTTTATTGTAAAGACTTCATGAAATGGAAAAAATACCAACCTTATTAACATTAGTATGCCAGCTTTTGTACAACTTAAATATAATTTTTTTTAAATATATTCTTTTTTTTAATTTTTAATTTTTTTTTTATTTATTTATGATAGTCACAGAGAGAGAGAGAGGCAGAGACATAGGCAGAGGGAGAAGCAGGCTCCATGCACCGGCAGCCCGACGTGGGATTCGATCCCAGGTCTCCAGGATCACGCCCTGGGCCAAAGGCAGGCGCCAAACCGCTGCGCCACCCAGGGATCCCTTAAATATAATTTTTGATAATGAATTGCAAATGTTTATGTTTTACAGACTAACAATAAATACTGAAACAAATAGCAGCACCACAAGGCCAAATCATCCTGGAGAAAGTTTATTAGACGAAATGCTGGCATGTTTTTGTTTTTGTTCTTCCTTATTTTAAAGGGTCAGATCCTGTAAGAAATGCCTAATAATCTAATAATGAAATGTGGATTGTCATTCATATAGCATAGATACATATTATAGCATGTCAGCCCTAGAAGGCACCCAACCTCCTCATTTTATAGATAATAATCCAACATTTCATGGCATTTTGTTATAGAATTTGGACTAGTAAAAAAAAAAAAAGAATTTGGACTAGTAGTCCCTTACTAGTAAGTAGTCTATTACTGTCTTCCATCATTCTCTATGGTGAGACAATTTTGCCTTTGGTTGATCTCACAGGTGGTCTCAGGCTGCAGATGACCTTCAGATAATATATGAAAATTTGACTGGTGATGTTTTAGTATCAGCAGGAGTAATAGCCTATCTTGGTGCTTTCACTTCTGGCTTTCGACAAACATGTACAGAAGATTGGAGCATGTTGTGTAAGGTAATGGTTTTATATTTCATAAGTTTCCTTTTGTATATTCAGAGTATGTGTTGGGGTATTGTGCAGGCAAAGATGGTAATAAGGAGAAAGAGAAGAAATAGCTGAAAGTGTAGGGTCTTGTTTGATCAGTAAAATACTTTTATAGTCCAACTTTCAATTCAGTGTGTTTTTTTGGTTATTAAATAATATCTAATGACAAATCAATAATTTAAAGAATATTTCATCCACCAAGATGAAATAAAACATTAGATATTTTTATTTCTTACAGGAGAAAAGAATTCCATGTTCAGAGGAATTCTCATTGAGTAAGACACTGGGTGATCCAGTAAAAATTAGAGCTTGGAATATTGCTGGATTGCCAACAGATACTTTCTCCATAGATAATGGAGTGATTGTTAATAACTCCAGGCGTTGGTAAGGAACATAAAGTATTTTTCACTTATTTTATCTGAAAGTATTTAAATGTAGAGAAAAGTTGACAGGGCTTTAGAGTAAGAACCCACATACCTACTACCTCCTAGATTCTACCATTAACATTTTATTATTCTTGCTGTTTTATCACATACTTATCCATCCCTCTATCCATCTGTCAACTCATCCTTTGTATACACTTCAACATAAGTTGCAAATATGGTTATACTTTTCCCCCAAATGCTTCAGCATGCATATTATTAACTTAAGTTGTTTTTGTTTGATTGGTTTTTTTCTTTTGAGATAAAATTTATGTATAATGAAATACACAAGAGTTAAGTATACCATTCATGAGTTCCAAAAAAAGTGTACACTTGATACAGATACAGAATATGCCTAACATCCAGGGAGTTTTCTTAGTCTCTTCCCAGTAAATCATCATTCTTACTCCAACGTGGGAAATTATTACTTTATTTTCCACCACAGGTTTGTTTTGCCTATTCTAGAATTTCACATAAACAGAATAATATTGTATATACTCTTTTGTGTAAGGCTTCTTCCACAAAGCACAGCATTCCTATTTTTTTGTTACTAAGTAATATTCCATTGTATAACTATATCACCATCCATTCTCCTATTGATGGACATCTGGGCTGTTTCCAGTTTTGGCTATACACTGTACACATCTTAACTAGGTATTTCTACCTGTTTTTAAGAAACTATAACTTGATATTTTATGCAATTTCGTGGATATCTTTTAATTGCTATCATTGATAGCATAACTGAATTTTTCAGATGGTTTATTATCTTTTTATTTATATCGCTTTGAAAAACTTGACAATTATTCTTTTCTGAGAAATCATTTCCTATAAATGATTATTTATCCATGTTGTCATTTAATTTTAAGTCTTTCCATGGGACTATATCTCAAACATACTATGATAAATAATGTTGAGCTTATAAATTCTTGAGATACTGTTGTAAGTGCCCTATATTCTAAAAAATTCCTATGAGTTAGACATTATTATTATTCCATTTTACAGATGAGGAAATTGAGGCCAAGTGATTTAATGATCTGAAATTTAGTAGATAACTGATCTAATAAATGGTGGAGTCACAATTTTAACCCAGGCAATTTTACTTCCAAATCTTTGTTTTTAATTACTATATGAAGTATGTGGAATAGGATATCACATTCACTGCCTTTAAAACTGTAATGGATATTTTAGTCATCCTGTGGAATATGAGATACATCTAAAGAAATCTTACATTCTGAAAGTCTGAGTTATTGTTCACTTATATTCTTTGGAAGCATCACTAGATACTTTAAGACATCTAAGTTTCCTTTATGTTGAAAGTATTGTTTTAATAAAATAAGGATGTATATGGTCATATTTTGAATGTTTAACTGCTCAAATTTTGCTTGAATGTGAACATCCTTAGTTTGAAACTTCTAGATAATTAGTAAGTTTGTCAAAATCTAAGTATGTTTAGCTATTCAAAAAAATATGTTCTCTGATAGAGCAGGGAAAGTTTTACTTAACAGAATACTATACCCCAAGTTTTTCTAATTCTGTTTAAAACTCTTTTCAATGCATTGGTGGCCACTCAGATTTTTTAAATTGCAGTTCAGAAAACGCTGTTGGTATATCTATATCTTAATTAAAAATGGAGGAAACCAGAGGTTTTAGGGTTGTATGTAAATTGAGGAAAACAGAAACCATAGGTTTTAGGGTTGTATGTAAATTGAGGAAAACAATCTGTCATCTTCTGGCAGAAAGCTGACTCTTCTAATAAAGTAATATTCCAATGGAGTTACCCTTTCTACCTGTTATTTGTGGACCAGCTGGTCAACAGGCTATGAACTAGGTGACTTTAAAGGATTAATCTCCATCCTTGTAGCTCAGACTTCACTTCTTGCCACTTGAGCCCAATCTAGTCATCTATGACTGTCATCTTTGTTGACACCGATATAAGTTGTCGTAAGAGGCTTAGTCTTCTTTCTGTAACTCCTGACAGTAAAACCCAGTAATGTAGCTAGCGTTCACTCTTCTGGTTACTCTATCTTAAGTGTATCTCAGAGAAAGTTTGGGCCACCAGGCCACTGGAAGGTGAAAATTGGTCTGTCTGTCTCTCAGGGTGTAGGAACAATCTTCTGTGTTATTCTCTTCACAGCTGCTTCATTAGTCTATCTCTAATGATGTGATCTCTCTCTGTTCCTCTATGCATATGGCTGTTCACTATGCAAGCCTCAGTTTCTAAGTTTACAAAATACATCAGTTGAAAAATATAGATTAACGAGAACCATCAAGTCAAAATTGGCTTAGCTCGGGAGAAATATCCACCTTAGGTTTAGTCACCTATGGCTTGGAACCAAGCCATTATAGTAACAAACATGGGTGTTGGAGGTCATTAGTGTAGTTCTCAGAAAGAGTCATAAGCTGGGAAAACATTGCACTTTTTACAATTAGGACTCTGGTGCTTGCTTTGTGTGTGTGTGTGTGTGTGTGTGTGTGTGTGTGTGTGTGTGTGTGTATCTTTGGACATGATAAAAAGCAAGGATCTAATTTTACTTTGTTTTTTTTTATAATGCTAGCCATGTACTCCAGCACTGTGTCACTATTTATTGAGGTATTCATCCTTTCCTCATGAATTCATAGTATTACTTTAGTCCCTTTAGTCTTTTTTTTTTCCTTTAGTCTTTTTTTAAGATTATTTATTTTAATTTAAATTCAAATCAATTTGCCAACCCTTTAGTGTTTCTTTTAGTGAAGACTTGTGAATTGGTCTGAAGATGACTTTGTTTTTCTCATTTAAAGAAATTTTTAAGTCAGGTTTATTGAGATATGATTTATATACAATAAAAATCTATAAATTTTAGGTGTACTATTTTATGAATTTTGACTAAGGCTATGATCCTATGATCTCTGCCACAATTAAGATACAGAACATTTCCAACCATTTGAGGATTTTAAATGGAGAGAGGGAATGACATAACTTTTTTTGGTTTTTGTTTTTCAGTTAACATATAAATGACATAATTCTCTTCACTCGTAATCAGAGTGTTTAGATCATTTATACTTAATTATTGATACATTTAGATTTTTAAAAATTTTTACTTATTAGATTTTATTTATTTATTCATGAGAGACACACAGAGAGAGAGGCAGAGACACAGGCAGAGGGAGAAGCAGGCTCCACGCAGGGAGCCGGATGTGGGACTCGATCCCAGGTCTCCAGGATCATGCCCTGGACCGAAGGTGGCACTAAACCGCTGAGCCACCCAGGCTGCCCGATACATTTAGATTTAAATCTGCTGTATTGCTAGTTGTTTTTTGTCTCATTTGTTCTTTTTTTTTTAATAATAAATTTATTTTTTATTGGTGTTCAATTGGCCAACATACAGAATAACACCCATGCTCATCCCGTCAAGTGCCCCCCTCAGTGCCCGTCACCCAGTCACCCCCACCCCTGCCCTCCTCCCCTTCCACCACCCCTAGTTCATTTCCCAGAGTTAGGAGTCTTCATGTTCTGTCTCCTTTTCTGATATTTCCTACCCATTTCTTCTCCCTTACCTTCTATTCCCTTTCACTATTATTTATATTCCCCAAATGAATGAGAACATATAATGTTTGTCCTTCTCCGATTAACTCATCTCACTCAGCATAATACCCTCCAGTTCCATCCACATTGAAGCAAATGGTGGGTATTTGTCGTTTCTAATGGCTGAGTAATATTCCATTGTATACGTAAACCACATCTTCTTTATCCATTCATCTTTCAATGGACACCTGGACACCGAGGCTCCTTCCACAGTTTGGCTATTGTGGACCTTGCTGCTAGAAACATCGGGGTGCAGATGTCCCAGCGTTTCATTGCATCTGTATCTTTGGGGTAAATCCCCAGCAGTGCAATTGCTGGGCATTTGTTCTTTATTCCTTTTATCTCTTGTTCCCCACCTGGCTTTGGAGTCATTGAAATTTTTTTATTATTTCATTGGCTTATTTGTTATATACTCCTTATTTTTAGTCTTTGCTCTAGAGCTTACAATATACCTTTTCAATTTAACACTGAATACTTTCAAATAATATACTACTACACATATAGCATAGGAATCTTTCAACAGTATAATTCCAGTATCTTTTCTATTGTGGTGTTGTTGCATATTTTACTTTATCATATGTCATAAATCTTACAATACATTGTTACTCTTTTTGCTTTAGACAATAATTTATCTGTTAGAGTGATTAAATATAAGGAAAAAAGTCTTTTATATTTCCTTTGTTTTTTTCCCTCCTATTTTTGGACCTCTTCATTTCTTTGTGTTTCTGTCTGATTTTATATTTCTTCTGCCTGAATATTTTTTTTATTTCTTATTTTTTCTAAAGAATATTTTTGGCAGTTCCTTATGTAGGTCTGTTGACAATTCACTCAGCATTTTTTCTCTCTTTCATCTTCATTTTGAAAGCTATTTTTTGCTGGGTTTAGAATTCTGAAGTGACAGGTTTTCAGGTATTTTTTTTTCCTTTAAGGATGTCATTCCATTGCTTCTGGCTTGCATGATGAAAGTCTAAGTCTCATTTTAGTTCCTCTTTATGTAATGTGTCTTTTTTTCTGCTGACAATTTTCAAATTTTTATCTTTTGTTTTCAGCAGTTTATAACCAATTATTACTGTGCTTATTCATGATATCTAGAGTTTGTCTGTTTATAATATTGTATGGTAATCAAAGCAGTGCAGACTCTAGCGTCAGGATATTTGAATTCAAATTTTCCCCTATCACTTTCTGTCTTGAGATTTTGGTAACTTACTTGACCTCTCAATGCTTCAGGTGCCCCACCTGTAAGTGGGGATGATAATTACTCCTACCTCATAGAAATGTGAGAAAGTGCCCAATATACAATAAGTCCTCAATAAATGTTAGTCTTTAAAAATAATTATCTTCAGATTCCTCATTTTAATGTGTCTATATCTCAAAATCAGACTTTGTTTACATTTTAACCACAAAGAAATTACTTTGCTGCTTTATTAAACTGTCATCTGGCCACTTAACAGCAAAATTTCCCCCCAGATTACTTTCTCTGTCAGAAGCATAGATGGATAATGCTTTTAATTCAGATTTCCCAAGGATCTCAAAGGTAGGCTAGCATACCACTGTCATACTAGTAAGGTTTGCTTGAAGTACAGATGCTATGGTGGGCCTCATCTCTCTAGATACAACTCAATTTTCCAATTATATATTTAATATTCACATAAGAGTATATTAAGTAGGAATTTTAGATATCTTTTAGAATAAACAACAATCTCTAAACATTGTATTACCAAGAACATTTATGCATTACTAAGAACATTGATTAGCATTAAATGTTAATTTACAAAAATTGTTACTTTTTTGTAAGGGAATAAGCAATACTATATTTTTCCAATAATAAGGATATATAAGGATGAAACTAGTCCCTTTAAACAAGGCCTTGAAAGGTATTAAAAGCATCTCGTCAATTTTTAAGCAGTCATATGCTGAATAACTTTCTCATTTCCAGAATACTTTTTCACTGTTTGCTATGATAGCAAAAGTAAATTTTAACTAGTATCTGGACCTTTTTTTATTTTAATAGGATTTTGGCACAGTTTGAGCTGGGAAAGAAAACAGCTAGTTAGCTACTAATTAGATTGTTTTGTCTTTTTTTTTCCTTTTAAAATTTTTATTTAAATTCTAGTTAGGTAACATACAATGTAATACTAGTTTCAGGTGTAGAATTTAGTGATTCATCACCTGCATACATTTCTCCAGTGCTCATCACAGCAATTTCCCTCCTTAATTCCCATCACATATTTAACGCATTCTCCTACCCACCTTCTCTCTAGTAACCTTCATTTGTTTTCTATAGTTCTCTATAGTTAACAGTCTGTTTCCTGGTTTGCCTCTCCCCACTCCCAGCCCCATGTTCATCTATTTTGTTTCTTAAATTCCACATGGGAGTGAAATCATATGGTATTTGTCTTTCTCTGACTTATTTCACTTAGCATAATACTCTCTGGCTCCATCCACATTAATACAAATGGCAAGGTTTCATCCTTTTTTATGGCTGAATAATATTTCAGTATGTGTGTGTGTACATACATGACGTCTTTATCCATTCATTAGATGATGGGCATTTGGGCTCTTTCCATAATTTGGCAATTGTTATAATGCTGCTATAAACATTGGGGTGCATGTATCCCTTCAAATCAGTATTTTTGTATCCTTTGGGTAAATACCTGGTAGTGTAATTGCTGGATCATATGGTAGTTCTATTTTTAACTTTTTGAGGAATTTCCATTCTGTTTTCCACAATGGCTGCACAACTTGGCATTCCCACCAACAGTTAAGAGGGTTCCCCTTTCTCCATATCCTTGCCAACAACTATTGTTTCCTGTGTTGTTAATTTTAGCCATTCTGACTGACGTGAGGTGGTATCTTATCATTTTGATTTGTATTTCCCTAATGATGAGTGATGTTGAGCATCTTTTCATGTGTCTGTTAGCCATTTGTGTGTCTTCTGCCCATTTTTTTAAATTTTTTTTTTAATTTTTATTTATTTATGATAGTCACAGAGAGAGAGAGAGGCAGAGACATAGGCAGAGGGAGAAGCAGGCTCCATGCACCGGGAGCCTGATGTGGGATTCGATCCCGGGTCTCCAGGATCGCGCCCTGGGCCAAAGACAAGCGCCAAACCGCTGCGCCACCCAGGGATCCCTTCTGCCCATTTTTAAACTAGATTATTTGGTTTGGGGGCATTGGGTTTTATAAGTTCTTTTTTTTTTTAGTTTTATAAGTTCTTTTTTTATATAATAAATTTATTTTTTATTGGTGTTCAATTTACCAACATACAGAATAACACCCAGTGCTCATCCCGACAAGTGCCCCCCTCAGTGCCCATCACCCATTCACCCTCACCCCCCGTCCTCCTCCCCTTCCACCACCCCTAGTTCATTTCCCAGAGTTAGGAGTCTTTATGTTCTGTCTCCCTTTCTGATATTTCCCACAGATTTCTTCTCCCTTCCCTTATATTCCCTTTCACTATTATTTATATTCCCCAAATGAATGAGAACATATAATGTTTGTCCTTCTCCAATTGACTTACTTCACTCAGCATAATACCCTCCAGTTCCATCCACGTTGAAGCAAGTGGTGGGTATTTGTCATTTCTAATGGCTGAGTAATATTAATATATTTTGGATACTAGCCCTTTATCTGATATGTCATTTGCAAATATCTTCTATTCTGAAGGTTGCCTTTTAGTTTTGTTGATTATTTCCTTCACTGTGCAGAAGCTTTTTATCTTGATAAAGTCCCAATAGTTTATTTTTGTTTTTGTTTCCCTTGCCTCAGGAGACATATCTAGTAAGAAGTTGTGACGGCCAATGTCAAAGAGGTTACTGTCTATGTTCTTCTCTAGGATTTTGATAGTTACCTGTATCACATTTAGCTCTTCCCTCCATTTTTAATTTATTTTTGTTTATTATATAAGAAAGTGGTCAAGTTTCATTCTTTTGCATGTTGCTGTCCAGTTTTCCTAACACCGTTTATTGAAGAGATTGTCTTTTTTCCATTCTTTCCTGCTTTGTCAAAAATTAGTTGGCCATATAGTTGTGGATTCATTTGTGGATTTTCTATTCTGTCCCATTGATACATGTGTCTCTTTTTGTGCCAGTGCCATACTGTCTTCATCACTACAGCTATAGTATAACTTGAAGTCCAGAACTGTGATGCCTCCTCCAGCTTTGCTTTTCTTTTTTAAGATTGCTTTGGCTATTTGGGGTCTTTTGTGGTTTCATACAAATTTTAGGATTGTTTTTTCTGGCTCTGTGAAAAATACTGATTATTTGTCTTTTAGAAAGGAAAGAAAAAATTTTAAAAAGCATTATCTGATAATAATTGATTAAAAAGATTTTTTTTTTGTAGGCAAAGGAAAAGAGGATTTTATCCCTAGAAGTTGAAACAGAAAGACAATGTCTGAGAAAGTCAAACAACTTGAGACAAAAAGTCTCCTTTCTGGAGTAACTCTTTATAAAGATGATTTAATGCACTGTACTGAATATAAAAGGAACCTAAGACAGTCAGTACTATAACTGAGGAAGAGGAAAGCATGTCAGATTTTAAATATCTGAAACCATGAATTATTTGTTCTTGAACCCAAAGCCTTTACCATAATTACATAGAAAAATTTACCAAATAGATCTCAAATATATACCAGATAAAATTTGGAAACTTAGTTTCTCATAACTTGAGGAAATCCACTATAGGCTAGTGGATCTCTTATTTTAAATTTTTATCAAATAAATAGGTTTATTTTTATATTATGTTAATAGATGTCATTTATTAAGACTACCACGAAGACCATGCATTATATTGGAAAGAACACAGCTTACAGATTCACAAGATTCTCCTTGTGACATTGAACTAGTTTTGGAAATTTGAACAAAGTACTCCCAGAGACTGAATTTCCTCATTTCAAAAACAAATGACAATAAAACTCATTTAAAAGTAAATCTCTTCTTTCTTATAAAGATTAATACTGATTTCTTTGTGAAACACTTTGCATTTGTACAGATTGATGGTGATGTTTGTTATTTAAAATACATAATTTTAAAGAAATATCAACATCTATTTGTTTCCTTCACAATGTTTCTTATTATATTCTAGGCCTTTAATGATTGACCCTCAGGGTCAAGCTAATAAGTGGATCAAAAACTCTGAAAAAGAAAATCAGCTTAGTGTTATTAAGCTATCTGATTCAGACTATATGAGAACATTGGAAAATTGTATTCAGTTTGGAACTCCACTTCTATTAGAAAATGTTGGCGAAGAACTGGACCCATCTTTGGAGCCTTTACTACTTAGACAAACTTTCAAGCAAGGTAGAAGTTAATTTATATTAGTTGGTAGAACTGAAAGATGGTTCAATGATCTTTGAGGCAAAAAAAAAAAAACCACTACATAAATTCAAGGATAATGTTAATAACTCAGAACTTCTGTGTCATCGTTATGTGTGAAAGGAATTTAGAACGAAATGAATTTTGGTTGGATAATCTAAAATAAATATCTTGCCCTCTGTTCATTATGTTAACCTCTGTTATCTAGACTGCTTTTCAGTGAGAACATAAAGAAGTTAAAGCCAATTTGAAATCCCTTTGTCTTGTGACCATGGAGCTCACACAGCCCATTATTATGAATAGTAATGGTTAATGTGGACTAAACTTGACTTTAAGTTAAACAGTACTCACCTCACATCTCTCTACTTCAAAAATTTTATCTCTGCCAAACTCTAATACTTTCTTTATATTTTCTTGGCTCTTAGTTTTTGTTTAAATTCTAGTTAGTTAACATATAGTATAATGTTGGTTTCAGGAGTAGAATTTAGTGATTCATCACTCATATATAACACCCAATGCTCATCACAGGGCCGTCCTTAATACCCATCACTCATTTTGCCCATCCTCAGCGCACATTTCTTCCAGCAATCCTCAGTTTGTTCTCTATAGTTAAGAGTCTCTTATGGTTTGCCTCTTTCTCTTTTTTCCCCCCTTTCCCTATGTTCATCTGTTCTGTTTCTTAAATTCCACATATGAGTGAAAGTATATGGTATTTATCTTTCTCTGACATATTTTGCTTAGCATAATATACTATAGCTCCATCCGTATCATTGCAATGGTAAGATTTCATTCTTTTTGATGGCTGAGTAATATTCCATTATATATATATACCACATCTTAATCCATTCATCAGTTGATGGATGTTTGGACTCTTTCATAAACTTTAGTACTTTGAAGAGCTTAATTCATATAAAAATAATCTTGGAATCATGATTGAAAATTGATGGAGGAGGTAAGATCAAAAGGAATCTTGATTTAGAAGGCTCCCTGACAACCAGAGAAAATGTCTTATGCCACCCCAGAATGAATGAACCCTGCTATGTAATTGCTTTCTTGCCTCTATGTCTGTGACTTCGTCATATCTCTATTCTATTTTAAATTACTTTAGGACCCTTTATTTGTAGCCTAGGAACAGCCTTAATATAGAAGGAGGGGCTATACAACTCTGGCCTACTTATCATGCATTTGCTTTCTGAAATATAGGTGGCATTGATTGCATCAGACTTGGTGAGGTCACTATTGAGTATTCCTTTGATTTCAAGTTTTATATCACCACAAAACTGAGAAATCCACACTTTATGCCAGAACTGGCTACAAAGGTATCTTTGCTAAATTTCATGATAACTCCAGAAGGACTTGAAGATCAGTTACTAGGTATTGTTGTTGCAAAGGAGAGGTATGTATTTTCTTATATGCTTCCAGATGGTTTAGAGAGGAATATTTGTAGGCCATTAATACTTTTGTTGTGTGATTATTTCAAAAACTTATCAAATTTTACATTTTGTTATTATAAATTAAGTATATAGTACTTTAAAATAACCATTCTTGGGATCCCTGGGTGGCGCAGCGGTTTGGCGCCTGCCTTTGGCTCAGGGCGCGATCCTGGAGACCCAGGATCGAATCCCACGTCGGGCTCCCGGTGCATGGAGCCTGCTTCTCCCTCTGCCTGTGTCTCTGCCTCTCTCTCTATCTCTCTGTGACTATCATAAATAATAAAATAAATAAAATTTAAAAAAATAAAATAACCATTCTTGGAGTGGCTGGATGGCTCAGTTGGTTAAGAATCCAACTCTTGATTTTGGCTCAGGTCATGATCTCAGCCTCTTGAGATCAAGGCCCATTTCAGTCTCCATGCTGAGCATGGAGCCTGCTTAAGATTCTGTCTCTCACTCTTCATCTACCACTCCCCCCTACTCACAAGCATGCTTGCTTCCTCTCTCTCTTAAGAAAAAAAAGTAAAATTGCCACTCTAAGAACAAGTGAGTTAAAAGCCAACCATATTATATTTGACTCTTAGTATTAGTAGTAGGATTCAGGAGACATACCATGACTTCTGAGTTGTATCTGATTAAGGCAAAAAAGTTCACACAGAAGAATATATACTGTAGACAAAATCAGAAATATGTTCAAAGACTTAAATGCAGGATATCAATGAAATATTTGAATAATACAGTGAAATAATAAAAGAATGATTTTTTTATAATAAATTTATTTTTTATTGGTGTTCAATTTACCAACATACAGAATTACACACAGTGCTCATCCCGACAAGTGTCCCCCTCAGTGCCCGTCACCCATTCACCCCCACCCCCCGCCCTCCTCCCCTTCCACCACCCCTAGTTCGTTTCCCAGAGTTAGGAGTCTTTATGTTCTGTCTCCCTTTCTGATATTTCCCACACATTTCTTCTCCCTTCCCTTATATTCCCTTTCACTATTATTTATATTCCCCAAATGAATGAGAACATATAATGTTTGTCCTTCTATAATAGAATGATTGATGAAATACTTAGATAAGAATGAAAAAGCAGGATACAAAATTATGCATGGTATGGATAATATTTTGTAAAAAAATATAGTTAATGTATGAATGAATATATATATATTGAAAAAATTGAAAAAAATTTCATATTGAAATTTGAATATTCATATATTGAAAAAAAATTTCATATATATATGAAAAAAATATATTGAAAAAAAATATATATATATTGAAAAAATTAGGGAGGGAATATGCCAGAATGTTAGCAGTGATCATCTCTGAGGATGATAAGATCATGGGTAACTTATTTTTTCATTCTTTATATATTTTTCTATTACTAGCATGTGTTATGTTTTTTAAAAGAGAAAATATATTAAGATATTTGATAGGGCTAGTAGTAAAGAATTGTTTCCTGATGGAAATCTTTGATTCCACTTGGAGCTTCACACAACATTATCAGTCTATTTCATGAAATCAAATTATAAGTGAAATTATGTAATCCATAAAGTGCCTTAGTTACTTCTAATGTTTGAATCCTACTTGCATAGTATCCAAGATAGAACCAAGTCCTAACATTCTAAAACATCGTGAATTATGTTATTTTGAAGTCTTATACTGTCTTTGTGAAGACTGTAAGTGCCAGTTTTGTCTTCTTCTTGAAAGGGCAATTGTATGACAAGTCTTCTTTTCTGTTCCTGTGGAAGACATACATAATGAAAATAACACTGAATATGACAAAACCAAGGAGTAGATAAAAAGTTGACTATTGTGTTTCTTCTCCAGTTCCTATCCTCACATAACCATCTCAGCCATATGGATAAATTTAACACGTTCTTAGATTTACTGTGGTACATTTTACTGCCACATTTTACATACATGCAATTGATGATCATTTTTTTTTGCTCAAATAATCATTCGTATGGAAATAACCTTTTTCCTTAGGATAAAGTTTGTGCTACATATCTTTGTGTTACATGTCTATAAAATTATTTCTCTACAAAATTGTGATATCTAATATTCAGATATGATTTTAGATAAACTACTCCAGATTTAGACTAAATGTTTCTCTATCTTTTTAGACCAGAGTTAGAAGAGGAACGAAATGCCCTTATTCTTCAGTCTGCAGCTAATAAGAAACAGCTAAAAGATATAGAGAAGAAAATTTTAGAAACACTATCATCTTCAGAAGGGAACATTTTAGAAGATGAAAGTGCAATTAAAGTTTTAGACTCTGCTAAAATGATGTCCAATGAGATAACAAAGAAACAGCAGGTGAAAAGAGAATCCTAGCAATCTTTTGATCCTTTTTCAGTTTGCTCCTAGTATAATTTGGGAGAAAGTTTGTTTGCAAGGAGCAGAAGCCTATTCAAATTAGCCCACATAAGAAAGATACAAGGGCAGCATAAGGAATATAGTCAATGATAATATAATAGTGTCTTATACTGACAGATGGTCTACACTTGTGGTGAACACAGCATAATGTATAAACTTGTCCAATCACTATGTCGCACACCTGAAACTAATGTAACATTGTGTGTCAACTATACTCAAAAAAAAGAAAAGAAAAGAAAAGATACAAGGGGGCATTTTCCCAATTACAGAGGTATATACAGGTATATACTTTCAAGAATAATGGAAAGTTTCTATGCTCTTTGTGTAATATTGTGTAGTCTTCATCTGTGCCTCTCTGCTCCATAAGAAGGCTAGTTTCTCCTGTAAAACATTTGTATCTGGTCCTTGCATGGAGAAACCAAATTTGGTTCCATTACCTTTTATTAGCACTAGTGCCCAGTACCACTTGACTTCCGTTTTTGAGGCTCTTATAAGTTCTAATTCTCTAGTGGGAAAAATTGATTTAGCTAATCTTGGGTCCATTTCTATCTTTACCTCCTGATTGAGTCAGCTACAAATGAGATTATTCAGTATAAACATGATACACAACAGTCTGTGGATAGTGTGTCCAAAGGAGAAGTGGTTTAGATAAGTGCTTTATACCTTTTTCCTATAGAATAGCAATCTATCAGAAGGAGTTACCAGTTGAAGAACTTGTTATCTTGGAGAATTTTTTTCTTTGCAGGTCAAATATTAACAGCCCTATTATGTCCAGAAAGTTAAACATATGAGAAGCTACTTTTAATGTATAACACCATCAGCTAGGAAATATTTCTGAATATCTACTTTGCCAGACTTTGTGCGGGGTTCTGATGCACATGTTGATACCTTAAACATACACATGTGCACATTCTCTATCTGACCTATTAAAATAAAAAAAGATGAGTGACTATAGTAGACACATGTCAGATTCAGGCAAAGAATAAGCAAAGATTGACAACTCTGGTATTCCCCAAACAAGAAACATAACCTTAAACTATTTTTCATTCTTTGTTATCCTCCCTCTCATCTTCCTCTTCCCTCCCTTCCTAGTTCTTTCCTTCCTTTTCCTTTCTTTCTTTCCAACTTTTAGCATAATAATAAGTCTTTTCTTATAAACTCTTCCTCTTTAATTATGTCATTGAGTTGGGGGCTATTTTTTAAATATAAACTTTATTATATAAAAAATAAATAATCCAAAAACACATTTCCTATGTCTTAATCCTGATTTTTCTCTTCTTCTAGATTGCAGAAAAGACAGAACTCAAAATAGCAGAGTCTCGAGAAGGCTACAGACCCATTGCTAAACATTCATCAGTATTATTCTTCAGCATTGCAGACCTGGCTAACATTGATCCCATGTACCAATACTCTCTCACCTGGTTTGTCAACCTTTATATCAACTCTATTCATGACAGGTAAACATTTTCTAGCTTCATTTATCCTCCCTCAGTTGGATTTTCACCATCCTTTCCATAAAAATATACATAACTTTTTTCTTTAAAAAAAAAAAAGATTTTATTTTTTTGCAAGAAAGAGAGAAAGAGCACGAGCAGGGGCAGAGGGAGAGAGGGAAAGCAGGCCCCCTGCTAGCAGGGAGACTGATGAAGGGCTCAATCCCAGGACCCTGGGATCCTGACCTAAGCTGAAAGCAGATGCTTAACAGACTAAGCCACCCAGGGACCCCATTAACTTTGTTTCTTATTATGTAATATGTATTCATTATGGAACATTTAAAAATATGGAAAAGTTGAAGGGCACCTCTGTGGTACAGTCCATTAGGCATTTAACTCTTGGTTTTGACTCAGGTTGTGATTTCAGGGTCATGAGGTTGAGCCCAGCATGGGGCTCTGCACTCAGCTGGGAGTCTGCTTGAGATTCCCTCTCTGCCTCTTCCTCTGCCCCTCCTGCCCATGCTCTCTCTTTCTCTAAAAAAAAAAATTGAATAAATCTTTTAAAAAATATATGGAAAAGTTGAAAAAGAGAAAGTCTCTTTTTTTATTCTAAGTTTTGTTTCACCCCTACTCAAGATGTAGGCATAGAAGGATTAGTTTTAGTCCTTCCCCCACCTCTTAAATATTTTAATATGGCACTTATCTTTGCTGGCAACTCCAGTACCTTTCTCCACCCTTGAAAACAAAAAGTTTCAGTCCCAGGGTGCCTTTCTGGCTCAGTCAGTACAGCATGCAACTCTTGATCTCAGTTTGTGAGTTTGAGCTCCGCATTGGGTGTAGAGATTACTTTAAAAAATCTTAAGGAGTGCTGAGTGTCTCAATCAGTTAAGCCTCTGCCTTCAGCTCAGGTCATGATCCCAGGATCCTGGGATTGACTCCATGTCCTGTTCCGTTTGGTGAGGAGTCTGCCTCTCCCTTTCCCTTTGCCTCTCCCCTTGCTTGTGCTCTCTCACATGCTCTCTCTCTCTCTCAACTAAATAAATAAAACCTTTTAAAAAATAAAATCATAAATAAATAATATTTTTTAAAAAGCTTCAGTCCTACACTTCTAATTATTTGCTAGATATTTTCACTTTAATCAATTAATGAATATACACAGATTTTGGAGTCAGACTGGAGTAAAGGATTAAGTCTTACTCCCACCATATACTAGCTATGTTGATACAGGCAACTCAGTTAACCTTTCTGTATGTAATTGCCTCAATTTTCCTTATCTATAAAATAAAGATAATAATAGTACCTACCTTTTAGAATTGTTATGAAAATTTAATATCTGTAAAGTGTTTATCACAATGTCTGGTATTTAGTAACTGCTATGTTTGTTAAGTAGAATAAAAGGATGATTTGAGCCTAGCATGTACATACATAGGCTCTTGGTAGAACAGTCTCTCCTGAGTGATTGAAATCCCTAAGCTTTCCCAGTTGGGATTTGGAATTTGAATTTATACAGTCCACACAATGGAGGAAATTCAAGGTGAGGAATTGACATAAATATCAATTATCAAGTGTCAACAAGGATGTAGAATCATCAGAACCCTCATACACTACTGGCAGGATTGTAAAATCCTGGATTTTACAGGATTGCCACTTTGGAAATATTTTTAAAGTCTCTGGAAAATTAAACATAGATTTGCTATATGAGGTAGTAATCAACAAATCCAGTGATTCTTGGGGATACTTAAGAGAATTAAATGCACATGCATACACAGAAAATTATAGTCTTTTTGATACATGAAAAATATATATCTAAAAGTTACTTGATTAATTTTTTCTCCCTTCAGTACAATGATGTTATTCATGTGTAATATAGTTAGGTTCATATGTTGTTGGTTTAAGGGTTCTTTTGTATTTCATTTTAGAGTTTTCCCTTCATCTTTGTTGATTTTAATTTTACTATATTTTTGAGCACATACACATTAATATGATTCCAAAAGTTAATACTATACAAAATGGTCTGCTCAGAGAAGTGTCACCATCCCCTATTCTTCCATCCCCTTTCCATGCGCCAAGATTGCTTTTTAAAATTAAATTAATTTTGAAAAAAAATAAAATTAAATTAATTTTGAGATAAATGTAGAATCACATGCAGTTATAAGAAATAATATAGTGGGGGTCCCAGCTGGCTCATTCAATGGAGCATGCAACTCTTGATTCGTGAGTGTGGGTTTGAGTTCCACGTTGGATGTAGAAATTACTTTAAAAAAATTAAAATCTTAAGAAAAGAAAAGAAATAATACAGTGATCCCCCATACTCTTTACCCAGTTTCCCCACTGGTGACATCTTCAAAACCTCTACAATAGTACAAGATCATAACCAGGATATTAATGTTGATACAGTCAAGATAGGGAACACTTCCATCATAACGATTCCCATCCTGCTCTTTTACAGCCATACCCACTTCTTTCCTATCCCTACCCTCTCCTCAACCTTTGACAACCACCAATCCATTCTTCATTTCTATAATTTCATCATTTCAAGAATGTAATATAAATGCAATCATATATAGCACATAACTTTAAAAACGATTTAGTTTAGAGAGAGAGTGAGTGAGCATGAGCAGGGAGGGGGTGATAAAGGGAAAGAATCTTAAGCAGACTCCTCCGTCATTGGAGAGTCCTGTGTGTGGGCTTGATCCTGAATCGTGACCTGAGCTGCAATCAAGAGTTGGACCCTTAACTGACTGAGCCCCCAGGTGCCCCATATATGGCACATAACTTTTAAGGATTGGCTTTTTAAAAAATATTTTATTTATTTATTCATGAGAAACAGAGAGAGAGAGGCAGAGGGAGAAGCAGGCTCCATGCAGGGAGCCTGACATGGGGCTCAATCCTGGGTCTCCAGAATCACACCCTAGGCTGAAGGTGGCGCTAAACTCCTGAGCCACCCAGGTTGCCCAGGATTGTCTTTTTTAATCTCAATTCTTAATTCTCTGGGGATTCATTCAGATCATTGTGTGTGTCAGTATATTGTTCCTTTTAATTGCTAAGAAATATTTCATGATATTGATATACTGCAGCACATCTGGGTTACTTCCAGTTTTTAGCTATTATAAATAAAATTGCTATAAACATGCATGTACAGGTATTTGTGTGAACATAAGTTTTCATTTTGGGGATAAATGCCCAGAAGTATAATTACTAGGTCATGTGGTACTTGCTTGTTTGTTTTTTTAAAAGTTGCTGCCAAACTTTCCCAGATTGGGTGTATCATCTTACATTCCTTTAAGTATTACTGAAAATTTTTTGAACTAAAAAAAAGAAAGTAGTACATGATTATTGCAAAATTTTAAACATATAAGAGTATGTTTAAAAGAAGGAAAATAGGGATCCCTGGGTGGCGCAGCAGTTTGGCGCCTGCCTTTGGCCCAGGGTGCGATCCTGGAGACCCGGGATCGAATCCCATGTCGGGCTCCTGGTGCATGGAGCCTGCTTCTCCCTCTGCCTATGTCTCTGCCTCTATCTCTCTCTCTGTGTGACTATCATAAATCAATAAAAATAAAAAAAATAAATGAAAGAAGGAAAATATCAGTTAAAATCATACCCAGAAGTAACCTTTTTTCCATATATTTTCTAACTTTTCACATATTTTTTAAAAATTTATACATATTGATCTAGATTTGATGTTTCTTTGGAACAAAAACATTTCTTTGTCTCTTACAGTTCCCTGCCCAACATAAATCTCACACTAATAAGGATTCAGTATAGGTATCTTTTAATTAACTGATTGTTTTCAGTCATTTTGGAATACAATAAGAAGTGTAGAATTTTTTAAATAGAGACATGGTGTAAACCCTATTTCATTTTCTTATAGAATTATACTGTGTTTCTTTACATAAATTTACCAGGAGTTGCATACACATAAAACTATACAGGGAGGTTCCATGTATTCTTCACTTGGTTTCTCCAGTGGTAACATTTTGCGTTACCATAGTACCATATCAAAGCCGGGAAATTCACAGAGCTTATTCAGATTTCACCAGAGGTTTTTTTTTTTTCTTTTTAAAATATTTTATTTATTTCTTTGAGAAGGTGGAGAGGGGGAAAGAAACTCAAGCAGACTCCATGGCTGAGCACAGAGACACTGTGGGGCTCCATCCCACCACCTGAGATCAGGACCTTAGCCAAAACCAAGAGTTGGATGCTTAACCAACTTCATTGTCCAGGCGCCCCCAGATTTCACCAGTTTTATATGCACTCGTGTGTGTGTGTGTGTGTGTGTGTGTGTGTGTTTTCATATTTAACAATGGATACTTACATGTTAATTCATATGTTACTTATTTTTTGTTAGCTTTGTTTGACTCAACATATTTGCTTGTTTTTCAACCTTTCAGTAACAAATCCAAAATTTTGGAAAAGCGCCTACGATACTTAAATGACCACTTCACATACAACTTATATTGTAATATATGCCGATCACTATTTGAGAAGGACAAGCTGCTGTTTTCCTTTTTGTTATGTGCCAATCTTCTTCTGTAAGTTACTTGCTTTTTTTCTTTATTTGTTTTAAAAAACTTGGCTGGGAAAACTATTTGATGAGGATGGCTTCTCACAAAAGGATGTTTTTGCTCTGCTTAAATCATGATCTTACCTATACATTTCTCTACAGTAGTATTGGTGTTTTGATGTTGATTAGATTTTTAAAATTTGGGTTACACATAAAAGTCCACCAAATATTCACATACACTTTAATGGACTCTTCAAAAGCAAAAATCTATGTAACTACCAACTATGTGACTCTTGATCTCAGGGTCATGAGTTCAAGCCCCATGTTAGATGTAGAGATTACTTAAAAAAAAACAAACAAGAAATGGAGCCTTTTCAAATTGTTTTTTTCACTTAATAATATGCACTTAAAGTCTTTCCATGTTTTTTTTCATGGCTTGATAGCTCACTTCTTTTTAGTACTAAATATTCCATTCTCTGGATGTACCACAGTTTATTCACCTACTGAAAGACATTCTGGTTGCTTCCAAGTTTTGAATATTATGAATAAAACTGCTAACATTTGCATATAGGTTTTTGTATGTACATAAGTTTTTTTTTTAATTTTTATTTATGATAGTCACAGAGAGAGAGAGAGAGGCAGAGACACAGGCAGAGGGAGAAGCAGGCTCCATGCACCGGGAGCCCGATGTGGGATTCGATCCCGGGTCTCCAGGATCGCGCCCTGGGCCAAAGGCAGGCGCCAAACCGCTGCGCCACCCAGGATCCCTGTACATAAGTTTTCAACTCTTTGCTTAAATACTAGAGAGTGTGATTGCTGATCATATGGCAAGAGTATGTTTAGTTTTGTAAAAACCCTGTCTTCTGAAGTAGCTATAACAATTTTACATTCCACTAGCAAAGAGTAAGAGTTCCTGTTGCTCCACATCCTTGCCAATATTTGGTCTTGTCAGTGTTCTCGGTTTTGACCATTCTAATAGATGTGTAGTGTTACCTGATTTTAATTTGCAATTTGCTAATGACACATGATTTTGAGAATTTTTCCTATGCTAATTTGCCATCTTTATATTTTCTTCAGTGATGTATCTGTTGGGTCTTTTGGCTACTTTTGAATCAGTTTAATTGTTCATTTTTTTATTGTTGTTTTGGGTGACAGTCTTTCAACAGGCCTTTTACAAATATTTTCTCCCAGTTTGTGGTGTGCCTTCTCATTCTTTTGACAGTGTCTTTGGCAGAGCAGAAATTTTAAGTTTTTTATTTTTATTTTTATTTTTATTTTTTTTTTATTATTATTTTTTTTATTTTTATTTATGATAGTCACAGAGAGAGAGAGAGAGGCAGAGACACAGGCAGAGGGAGAAGCAGGCTCCATGCACCGGGAGCCCGACGTGGGATTCGATCCCGGGTCTCCAGGATTGCGCCCTGGGCCAAAGGCAGGCGCCAAACCATTGCGCCACCCAGGGATCCCCAGAAATTTTAAGTTTTAATGAAGTCCAACTTATCAATTCTTTCATGGCTCATGGTGTTGTATCTAAAAAATCATTGACAAAAAAATAAAAAATAATTGACATACCTAAGATCACCTAGATTTTCTCCTGTGTAATCCAGGAATTTTATGGTTTTGCCTTTTACGTTTAGGTTCCTGATCCATTTTGAGTTAATTTTTGTGAAGAGTATCTAGATTCTTTTTTTTTTTTTTTTTTTTTTTGCATGAGGATATCCAGTTGTTCTAGCACCATTTGTTAAAAAGACTGTTCACTATACGGCCCTTGCTTCTTTGTCAAAGATCAGGTAGCTATATTTATATGGGTGTATTTCCGGATTCTTTATTCTGTATCACTGATCTGTATTTGTTCTTTTGTAGTATTGACTTAGATTTATAGTAAATCTTTTTTTTTGAAATTTTTATTTATTTATGATAGTCGCACAGACAAAGAGAGAGAGAGAGGTAGAGACACAGGCAGAGGGAGAAGCAGGCTCCATGCACCGGGAGCCTGACGTGGGATTCGATCCCGGGTCTCCAGGATTGCGCCCTGGGCCAAAGGCAGGTGCCAAACCACTGCGCCACCCAGGGATCCGATTTATAGTAAATCTTGTGAGGTAGTTCAGTCCTTGACTTTGTTCTTAAATATTATGTTGGCTATTCTGGGTCTTTTGAATCTTCATATAAATTGAACTTTATAGAAAATCAGTTTGTTGATATCCACAAAATTCTATTCTATTGACGTATTTGTCTATTTTTTTTTTTTTTACCAATACAACATTGTCTTGAAGTCCAGTAATCTCAGTTTTCCAGTTGTATTCTCCTTCAATATGTGTTGAATATGTATTGTGTTCTCCAAAACAATTGTTGCCTATTCTTGGTCTCTTGACCTTCCATATAAACATTAGAATCAGTCTGTCAATTATACACAAAATAACTTGCTGCAATCTTGAGTGAGATTGCATTAAATCTATAGATCAGATTGGGAAGAACTGACACCCTGACAATATCGATTGTTCCTCTTCATGAATGTCTCTTCATTTATTTAATTCTTTGATTTATTTCATCACATTTTTTGTAGTTTTTCTCATATAGATCTTGTACATGATTTGTGAGATTTATACCTAAGTGTTTCACTTTTTTGGGTGCCAGAGCAAATTGTATCCTGTTTTTGACTTCAAATTCCACTTGTTTATCATTGCTATACAGGAAAGCAACTGACTTTTTGGATGTTGACGTTGCATCCTGCAACCTTGCTATAATTGGTTTATTAGTTCTAGGAGTTTTTTGTCAATTCTTTTAGATTTTTAGATTTTCTACGTAGACAAATATGTCGTTTGCAAACAAAGGCAATTTAATTTTTTTCTTTCTAATCTATATGTTTTTTATTTCTTATTACACTAGCCAGGATTTTTAGTTGACAAGTGGTGAAAAGGGACATTCTTGCTTTGTTCTTGGTCTTAGTGGGAAAGTTTCTACTTTCTCATATTGAAGTATGATGTTGACCATAGGCTTTTTGGGAATGTTCTTTATCAAGTTGAGGATGTTTCCCTCTATACTTGTTTTGCTTAGAATTTTGATCATGAAAGAGTATTGGATTTTGTCAAATGCCTTTTCTGCATCTACTGATATGATCATGTGCTTTTTCTTCTTTAGTTGCTTGATGTGATAGATTACATTAATTGATTTTTGAATGTTGAAACAGCCTTACACACCTGAGGTAAATATCACTGTTTTGGTGTGTTAATCTTTTTATACGTTGTTTGATTCAATTTGCTAATATTTTGTTAAGAATTTTTGTATCCATGTTCTTGAGAGATATTGGTCTGTAGTGTTCTTATACTATCTACTGTCTAGTTTTGGTATTAGGGTAACACTGGATTTGTAGAATAATTAGAGAAGTATTTCTTCTGCTATTTTCTGGAAGAGACTGTAAGGAATTGGTAGAATTTCTTCTTATAAGTTTGGTAGAATTCTCCAAAAACCCATCTTAGTGTGGTGCTTTCTGTTTTGGAAGGCTAATAATTATTGACTCAATTTTTTAATAGATATAGTTATGGACTGCATAGTTGTATCTGCCCCAAATTCATATGTTGATATGCTAACTTCCAGTGTGACTGTATTTAGAGATGAAGCCTCTAAGGAAGTAACCAGGTTAAATAAGGTCATAAAAGTATGTTCTTCATCTGATAGAATTAATGACCTTAAAAAAAGAGAGAGCTAGCAGAGTACTCTCTCTCTCCATATGCACATAGAAGAAATGTCATGTGACAATACAGTGAGAAGTTGGCTGTCTACAAGCCAGGAAAAGAGGGCTCATCAAAAACCCAAATCATCCAGAACTTTGATCCAAACTTCTATCTTCCAGAACTCTGAGAAAATAAATTAACATTATTTATTCAACTGAGCCTATTGTTGTTTTTTTAAAGATTTTATTTATTTGTTTGTTTGTTTATTCATGAGAGACACAGAGAGAGAGAGAGGCAGAGACATAGGCAGAGGGAAAAGCTGGTTCCCCATGGGGAGCCCAATGCGGGACTCGATCCTAGGATCCCGGGATCATGACCTGAGCTGAAGGCAGATGCTCAACCACTGAGCCACCCAGGCATCCATTCCTGTTATATTTTGTTAAGGCAGCATAAGTACAATAACACAAAGTCTATTCAAATTATCTGTTTCCCCTTGTGTAAATTTGGGCAGATTATATCTTCCAATGAATTGATCCATTTCAGCTAGGTTATCAGATCTGAGGACATAGCATTCACAATATTGTTTTTTATCTTTTTAATGTCAAAGGAATTAATAGTGATGGCCCTTCTTTCATTTCTGATATTTGTAATTTGTATATTTATTTCCTTAGTTATCCTGGCTAGAGGTTAATCATTTTATTGATCTTTTCAAAGAACCAGATTTCAGGGGGGTTTTTTGTATATTTTTTATTGGAGTTTGATTTGCCAACATATAGTATAACATACAGTGCTCATTCCGTCAAGTGCCCCCCTCAGTGCCCATCATCCAGTTACCCCATCCCACCACCCACCTCCCCTTCCATTACCCCTTGTTCATTTCCCAGAGTTAGGAGTCTCTCATGTTCTGTCACCCTCTATATTTCCCACTCATTTTCTCTCCTTTCCCCTTTAATCCATTTCACTATTTTTTATATTCCCCAAAAGAATGAAACCATATAATGCTTGTCCTTCTCTGATTGACTTACTTCACTCAGTATAATACCCTCCAGTTCTATCCACATCGAAGCAAATGGTGGGTATTCGTCGTTTCTGATGGCTGAGTGACATTCCATTGTATATATAGACCACAGCTTTTTTATCCATTCATCTTTCGATGGACACCAAGGCTCCTTCCACATTTTGGCTATTGTGGACATTGCTGCTAGAAACATTGGGGCGCAGGTGTCCTGCCATTTCACTGCATCTGTATCTTTGGGGTAAATCCCCAGCAGTGCAATTGCTGGGTTATAGAGTAGCTCTATTTTTAACTCTTGGAGGAACCTCCACACTGTTTTTCCAGAGTGGCTGCACCAGTTCACATTCCCACCCACAGTGCAAGAGTGTTCCCCTTTCTCCACATCCTCTCCAACATTTGTTGTTTCCTGCCTTGTTAATTTTCCCCATTCTCACTGGTGTGAGGTGGTATCTCATTATGGTTTTGATTTGTATTTCCCTGATGGCAAGTGATGCAGAGCATTTTCTCATGGGCTTGTTGGCCATGTGTATGTCTTCTTTGGTGAAATTTCTGTTCATGTCTTTTGCCCATTTCATGATTGGATTGTTTATTTCTTTGCTGTTGAGTTTAATAAGTTCTTTATAGATCTTGGATACTAGCCCTTTATCTGATATGTCATTTGCAAATATCTTCTCCCATTCTGTAGGCTGTCTTTTAGTTTTGTTGACTGTTTCTTTTGCTGTGCAGAAGCTTCTTATGTTGATCAAGTCCCAATAGTTCATTTTTGCTTTTGTTTCTCTTGCCTCCATAGATGTATCTTGCAAGAAGTTACTATGGCCAAGTTCAAAAAGGGTGTTTGCCTGTGTTCTTCTCTAGGATTTTCATGGATTCTTGTCTCACATTTAGACCTTTCATCCGTTTTGAGTTTATCTTTGTGCATGGTGTAAGAGAATGGTCTAGTTTCTTTCTTCTGCATGTGGATGTCCAATTTTCCCAGCACCATTTTTTGAAGAGACAGTCCTTTTTCCTGCCTTGTCGAATATTAGTTCACCATAGAGTTGAGGGCCCATTTCTGGGTTCTCTATTCTGTTCCATTGATCTATGTGTCTGTTTTTGTGCCACTACCACACTGTACTGATGCTCATAGCTTTGTAGTACAACTTGAAATCTGGTATTGTGATGCCCCCGGCTCTGGTTTTCTTTTTCAATATTCCCCTGGCTATTCGGGGTCTTTTGTGATTCCATACAAATCTTAATATTATTTGTTCCAACTCTCTGAAGAAAGTCCATGGCATTTTGATAGGGATTGCATTAAATGTGTAAATTGCCCTGGGTAGCATTGACATTTTCACAATATTAATTCTTCTAATCCATGAGCATAGAATATGTTTCCATCTCTTTGTGTCTTCCTCAGTTTCTTTCAGAAGTGTTCTGTAGTTTTTAGGGTATAGATCCTTTACCTCTTTGGTTAGGTTTATTCCTAGGTATCTTGGGCTTTTGGGTGCAATTGTAAATGGGATTGATTTCTTAATTTTTCTTTCTTCAGTCTCAGTGAGTAGAAATGCCACTGATTTCTGTGCATTAGTTTTGTATCCTGATACATTGCTGGATTGCTGTATGAGTTCTAGCAATCTTGAGGTGGAGTCTTTTGGGTTTTCTACGTACAGTATCACGTCATCTGCAAAGAGGGAGAGTTTGACTTCTTCTTTGCCAATTTGAATGCCTTTTATTTCTTTTTGTTGTCTGATTGCTGAGGCTAGGACTTCTAGTACTATGTTGAATAGCAGTGGTGATAGTAGACATCCCTGTCATGTTCCTGATCTTAGGAGAAAGGTTTTCGGTGTTTCTCCATTGAGAATTATATTTGCTGTGGGCTTCTCATAGATGGCTTTTAAGATGTTGAGGAGTATTCCCTCTATCCCTATACTCTGAAGAGTTTTGATCAGGAATAGATGCTGTATTTTGTCAAATGCTTTCTCTGCATCTATTGAGAAGATCATATGGTTCTTGTTTTTTCTCTTGTTGATATGATCTATCACGATGATTGTTTTATGAGTGTTGAACCAACCTTGCATACTGGGGATAAATCCCACTTGGGCATTGTGAATAATCTTCTCAATGTACTGTTGGATCCTATTAGATAGTATCTTGTTGAGAATTTTTGCATCTGTGTTCATCAGGGATATTGGTCTATAATTCTCCTTTTTGGTGGAGTCTCTGTCTGGTTTTGCAATTAAGGTAATGCTGGCCTGATAAAATGAGTTTGGAAGTATTCCATCCCTTTCTATCTTTTAAAACAGCTTTAATAGAATAGGTATTGTTTCTTCTTTAGATGTTTGATAGAATTCCCCTGGGAAGCCATCTGGCCCTGGACTTTTTTTCTTTTTTTTTTTAGATTTTATTTATTCATTCATAGAGATACAGAGAGAGAGTCAGAGACACAAGCAGAGGGAGAAACAGGCTCCATGCAGGGAGCCTGACATGGGACTCGATCCCGGGTCTCTTGGGATCATGACCCAGACCAAAGGCAGTGCTAAACCGCTGAGCCACCCGGGCTGCCCTGGCCCTGGACTTTTGTGTCATGGGAGTTTTTTGATGACTGCTTCAATTTCCTCCCTGGTTATTGGCCTATCCAGGTTTTCTATTTCTTCCTGTTCCCGTTTTGGTATTTTGTGGTTTTCCAGAAATGCTCCCATTTCTTCTAGATTGCCTAATTTATTGGCATATAGCTGCTCATAATATGTTTTTAAAATCGTTTGTATTTCCTTGGTATTGGTTGTGATCGTTCCTTTTTCATTCATGATTTTATTAATTTGGGTCTTTTCCCTTTCTTTTTAATAAAGCTGGCTAATGTTTTGTCTATCTTATTAATTATTTCAAAGAACCAACTCCTCGTTTTGTTGATCTGTTCTACAGTTCTTCTGGTCTCTATTTCATTGAATTCTGCTCGAATCTTTATTAACTCTCTTCTTCTGCTTGGTGTAGGTTTATGTGCTGTTCTTTCTCCAGTTCCTTTAGGTGGAGGTTAGCTTGTGTATTTGAGTTTTTTCCAATTTTTTGAGGGATCTTGTATTGTGATGTATTTCCCTCTTAGGACTGCTTTTGCTGTATGCCAAAGATTTTGAAAGGTTGTATCTTCATGTTCTTAAGTTTCCATGAATCTTTTTAATTCTTCTCTAATTTCCTGATTGACCCTTTCATCTTTTAGTACGATGCTCTTTAACCTCCACATGTTTGAGTTTCTTCCAAATTTCTTCTTGTGATTGAGTTCAAGTTTCAAAGCATTATGGTCTGAAAATATGCAGGGGACGATCCCAATCTTTTGGTATCAGTTGTGATTTGTGACTCAGGATGTGGTCTATTCTGGAGAAATTTCCATGTGCACTTGAGAAAAATGTGTATTCGGTTGCACTCGGATGCAAAGTTCTGTATATATCTGTGAAATCCATCTGGTCCAGTGTATCATTTAAAGCCCTTATTACTTTGGTGATGTGTGCTTAGAAGATATGTCATTTGCAGAAAGTGCCGTGTTGAAGTCTCCTATTATTAGTGTATTATTATCTAAGTATGTCTTTACTTTTGTTATTAATTTATATACTTGGCAGCTCCCACACTAGGGTTATAAATATTCATAATTGTTAGGTCTTCTTGTTGGAGAGACCCTTTAAATATGATATAGCATCCCTCTTCATCTCTTACTACTACAGTCTGGGATAAACTTTAATTTATCTGATATGAGGATTGCTACCCCAGCTTTCTTTTTAGGACCATTTGAATGGTAAATGGTTCTCCAACCTTTCATTTTCAGGCTGTAGGTGTCCTTAGGTCTAAAATGAGTCTCTTGTAGACAGCAAATAGATGGGTTTTACTTTTTTATCCAGTCTGAAACCCTGCGTCTTTTGATAGGCTCTTTAAGCCCATTCATGTTCAGAGTTACTATTGAAAGATATGAATTTAGTGTCATCGTAATACCTATTTAGTCCCTGTTTTTGTGGATTATTTCTTTGGGCTTTCTCTTTCTTTTATAGGGTCCCCCTTAATATTTCTTGCAGAGCTGGTTTGGTGGTCACATATTCTTTCTGTTTCTGCCTATCTTGGAAGCTATAATTTCTCTAAATATTACTTTCCTACCACCCTTTCTCCATATTTCAATCCTTGCAACTGTGTAGTCCCAATGACCCTGCGTCGCCCAAGCTTTTGAACATTCTGCTATCTCCACCCATATCTGAGCAGGACCCTCTACTAAGATTCATCTGTATCTCAGTCTTTCCTTTCTGCACTTCTGTTTTCCTGCATTCTCACACCCTTCCCTTCAAACATTTATTCAGTGCCAAAATATACCCAGAGGTGATTGTGAACATCCCTGAATGATTAATTACCAATATTGAGATGGGTGAGGGTAGCTTTCAACATTTTACCATTACCGTTGATTCATGGGATCAAATTTAGGAAGTTCTTTTCTATTAATTTGCTATCATTTTCTGCACTGAATGGAAAATTGAATTTCAATAGATACTGTCCATAATTATTGAGATAATCCTGTGCCCTGTTTATTCTGTCATTGGAATACATTGATTTGTTTCCATTTTTAAATGCAACACAAAGTCCTGAAATAAATCATTATTCCTCAAAAAAAAAGAAAAGTATAGTATCTCTCCTATTCTGAATGAGAGCCTTGCTGGATATAGTATTCTTGGCTGCATGTTCTTCTCATTTAGTACCCTGAATATATCCTGCCAGCCCTGTCTGGGTTGCCAGGTCTCTGTGGAAAGATCTGCTGTTAATCTATTCTTTTTCTCCATAAAAGTTAGGGAAATCTTGTCTCTTGTTGCTTTAAGGATTTTCTCTATCTTTGGAATTTGCAAGTTTCACTATTAAATGTCAAGGTGTTGAATGGTTTTTATTGATTTTGGGAGGGACCTCTCTATCTCCTGGATCTGAATGCCTGTTTCCCTCCCCAAATTAGGGAAGTTCTCAGCTATGATTTGTTCAAATATGCTTTCTGGCCCTCTGGCCCTCTCTAGAACCCCAATTATAGGTAGATTTTTTTCTTCTGAGGCTATCTTTTATTTCCCTTAACCTTTCCCCATGGTCTTTTAATTGTTTTTCTCTTTTTTCCTCAGCTTCCTTCCTTGCCATCAACTTGTCTTCTATGTCACTGACTCTTTCTTCTACCTCTTTAACCCTCATCATTAGGGCCTCCAGTTTGGATTAGAACTCATTTAATTGATTTTTAATTTTGGCCTGATTAGATCTAAATTCTGCAGTCATGAAGTCTCTTGATTCCTTTATGCTTTTTTTCCAGAGCTACCAGTAGCTTTCTAATTGTGCTTCTGAAATGGCTTTCTATCATTGAATTGTAATCCAAATTCTGTAACTCTGTGGCAGAGAGTAGATTCTTTCTTTTGCAGTGAGTTCTTCTTTCGAGTCATTTTGCTCAGTGCAGATTGACTGTATGAGTGGGCTGAGTCAAGAATATCAACCGTGACCTAAGTAAATTACACCCTAGATGATTCTGATGAGGTCAGAGGCCAGAAATTGAAAACAACAATCAGAACAAAATAAAACAAAAGGACCACTAAAATGAAAAACAAAGTTTAAAAAAAGTAGTAAAAAATAAAAGGCCAAGAATCCCAAAGAAGAAGAGAAAAAGAAAAAAGGGGGGGGGGCTGGGAGACGGTGGTGGTGATGAAATTGTAGTGGATGGTGATGAAGTTGTAGTAGAAGGAGAATGTAGTCTGAGGGGTTCTAGAGGGTGATCCTCTTGGTTCTGAGCATATTAAGTTCTGTATGTTAGAAGATGCTCAGTCCCAGATTTATGTAAACCAGAAATACTTGTAGAAAGCCCTAACATTGACCACAAAAACATAGAGGGGTGCAGAATGGGAATGAGAAATCTCACAGAATGAACCAGCACGGTGTATCACTTGGTTCTGGGTGCATACTGGTCATTTTTAGAAGGTATTAACTTCCACCATTGTAGAACAAAATGAGGCAAACATAAAACACAAAACAAACAAACAAAAAACATATCTTGTATATCTCCCAAAATTGAGTATGTTGTAAGGTATCTAGAAGTGGAAAATATATCTAGGACCTGTAATTGTAGAAGTATGAAAGTCAAAAAGAAAGAATCTTAAAAATGAAGAGGTATTAAAATATTGTAGTTAAGGTGGGAAAAGAGAAAAAAATGGAAATTTAAATTTACAGTCTGGTATAAAAATGAGTTGTACTGGAAAAAGGAAGAAAAAAAATAAGAGGGGTACCCTCTAGTTCTATATACTGTAAATCCCTCGACTTCCCCTGGAGCTTCCCAGCACTGCTCGGTCAAGAACTTGCTCTTCCCCTGTCCTTCCAGCTGGTCTTCTGGGGGAGGGCCTGCTGTGATGATTCTCAGGTGTGTGAGCCTGGGGGAGCTGCGCAGCCGCCTGCCAGGTGCATGGCTCAGTGGGAGCTGTTTATCCTGTGAGGCCCCTGTTCCCTGGCGGCCCGCCTCTCCCAGGCACAGGGTGACACCAGGAGGAACAACCACACTGGCGGCAGGCAGGCCTCCAGTCCTGGAGTCAGCTCCCCCAGTAACTACCGCAGACTCCCAATCCGCACTGGCCTGGATGCTCGGGGGACAGGGGGCGCTGACCTGCACAGCCCGCAGGGCGCCCAGCGGCAGGAGCATCCTCGCTGTCCTGTGACTCCCGGCCTCTGCCTGTCGGGGGGGTGGGGAGCGCAGGATCCTGGGCTGTGTCCCCCAGTGCCCTGGGCTCCAGGGCCTCTGCTGCTGGAATCACACTCCCGGGCCAGCGGCTCCCTAAGGCAGCAGGACGCAGCCCCCTCTGCGCGGAGCCCCCACCTGAGCTGCTCCTCAGGCCCCGCCGGGCGCTCCAGCCCTTTACCGCGCTCGGCCCGCGGTATGGGCGCGCTCCCAGGCGCACCTCCTCTACGGGGGACCCAGGAGACTGGAGGCCCCGCTGCCCCTCCTGCGCTTCGGCCCGGCTTCCCTGCTGAGCGCCTTTCTGTGGGGAAGAATCCGGAGCGGATTTTTAAAGTTCCTGCTTCTCCGGGGTGGGGGTTTCCTGTCCCCAGGCTCTCCACCCGGCTTCAGCCTGGCTCCCCTCCACCCCCCGCCACTTGATTCTTTTTTATTTTTTTCCACCTTCCTACCTTGTTAGAAGCGAAAACCCTTCTCTCTGTAGCGTTCCAGCTGTTCTCTCTTTAAATCTCAGGTCGAATTCGTAGGCTTTCGGGGTGGTTTGAAAGCTATCTAGGTAAGTTGGTGGGGCCAGGTGAGGTGAGGCCCCTGCACCTCGCCATCGTCCCCCTCTCTCCAGATTTCAGTTTCAGTGATTTCCCCCCCTATGAATTTAAGTACATGAATTTCTTCTGATTTTTTTTCATTTCTTTACTTCTGCTTGGTTTGGATTTAATTTGATCTTTTTTTTTTTTCCTAGTGTCTTAAGGTGGAAGCCTAGATGATTGATTTTAGATCTTTTTTTGTAATAAATGCATTCACTGTTACAAATTTTCCTCTGAGCCTTACTTTTGCTGCATCCCACAAATATGGATAAGTTGTGTTTTCATTTTTATTTAATTCCAAATGTTTATTTCTCTTGAGATTTCTTTGACACATACGTTACTTAGAAATCTGTTATTTAATTGCTAAGTGTTTTGGGGTTTTCCAGCCATCTCTGCATTGTTGATCTCTGCTTTGATTCTAATGTAGTCAAAGGGAATAATTTGTATGATTTCTCTTCTTTTAAATTTGTTAAGGTGTGTTTTATGGCCCAGAATGTTTTCTACCTTGGTGACTGTTCCATATGAGGTTGAGAAGAATGTGTATTTTTTTAAATTTTATTTTGTTTATTTATTCATGAGAGACACACAGAGAGGGGCAAAGACATAGGCAGGGGGAGAAGCAGACTCCCTACAGGGAACCCAATGCAGGACTGATCTCAGGACCCTGGGATCACACCCTGAACCCAAGGCAGACACTCAACCACTGAACCACCCAGGTGTCCCAAGAATGTGTATTTTTAGGTTGTTTATGAGTATTCTGTAGATGTCAATTGTATTCAATTGATTAATGGTACAGTTTAGTTCAACGGTGTCTTTACTGATTTTCTACTGCTGGATCTGTCCATTACTATAATAGTGGATTAATCTATTTTTCCTTGTCAGGTTTTCTTTCATGTATTTTTACATTTTCTTAACAATTGCTGTGTCTTTTGGGAGAATTGACCCCTTTATCATTATGTAATGGCCCTGTTTATTCCTGATAATTTTCTTTCCCTGAAGTCCTCTGTTTCTTAATTTAATATAGCTATTCCAGCTTTATTTTGATTCATGTTAACATGATATATCTTTCTCCATCCCTCTTCTTTTAATCTATCTCAGTTTTTATAGTTAAAATGTTTTTTTAATTTTCAAATCATCTTGTCTTCCTTTTTTAATTTAAATTCAATTAATTAACATATACTGTGTTGTTGGTTTCAGAGGTGGATGTCAGTGATTCATCACTCTTATACAATACCCAATGCTCATTACATCATGTGCCCTCCTTAATGTCCATCCCCCCGGTACCACATCCCCCCACCTCCCTCCCCTTCTAACAACCCTCAGTTTGTTTCCTATGAGTAAGACTCCATTATGGTTTGTCTCCCTTTCTGATTTCATCTTGTTTTATTTTTTCCTCTCTTCCTCTATGATCCTGTTTTGTTTCTTAAATTCCACATATGAGAGCATCTCCAGTGGCGCAATGGTTTAGTGTTATCTGCAGCCCCCGGGGTGTGATCCTGGAGACCCTGAATCGAGTCCCATGTCGGGCTCCCTGCATGGAGCCTGCTTCTCCTTCTGCCTGTGTCTCTGCCTTTCTCTCTCTCCCTCTCTGTCTCTCATGAATAAATAAATAAAATCTTTTTTAAAAATTCCACATGAGTGAGATCATATAATTGTTTTTCTCTAATTGACTTATTTTGCTTAGCATAACACCCTCTAGTTCCATCCACATTCATTGCAAATGGCAAATTTTCATTTTTTTGATGGCTGAGTAGTATTCTAAAATGTTTTTTTGTAGACAACATATAGTTAGATCTTATTTTTGCATCCACTCTGACAGGCTATGTCTTTTCATTGATGTAATGAAACCATTTACATTTAAATTGATTATTGATATAGATGGATTAATATCTACCATATGTGTTATCGTTTTCTATTCATTGCCATTGTTGTTTTGTGTTTCTCATTTTTGTGTGTGTGTTTCTCATTCTTTACAAGTTAAAATCGGTATGTAACATTATATAAGTTTTAGATGTATATTATAATTCAACATCTGCATTCATTGCCAAGTGATTATTTCCAAAAATCTAGTTACCATCCATCACCATACATTTGACCCCCTTCCCCCATACGAAAAACTCCCTTCCCTCTGATAATCACCAATCTATTCTTTGTATCTCTGAGTTTGTTTCGTTTTGCTTATTTGTTTATTTTTAGATTCCACATATGAGTGAAATTGTACTGTTTTTTATGTTTCTCCTTCTGACTTATTTTACTTAATATAATAGCCTCAAGTTCCATCCATGTTGTCACAAATGACAAGATATCATTCCTTATATGTCTGAGACTGACATTTAGGTTGTTTCCATATCTTGGCTATTGTAAATAATGCCCCCATAAACATTGAGGTGCATGTATAATTTCAAATGAGTGTTTTCATATTTTTCAGATAAATACCAAAAGTGAAATAGCTGAGTTGTATTGTATTCTATTCTTAACTTTTTGAGGAATCTCTATACTATTTTCCATAGTGCCCACCAATTTATATTCCACCAACAGGGTGCAGGAGTTCCCTTTTTTCCACATCCTCTTAAATACTTTTTTGTCTTTTTTATTGTGGCCACTCTAACTAGTGTGAGGTGATATCTTATTGTGGTTTTGATTTGCATTTTGCATTCCCCTAATTGAGATTTTAAAAAAGATTTTATCTGTTTATTTTAGAGAGAGAAAGAGAGAGCATGAGCAAGGGAGGGGCAGAGGGAGAGAAAGAAAAAAATCTCAAGCAGACCCCACACTGAGTGCAGAACCTGATGCAGGGCTTGATCCCAGGACCCTGAGATCATAACCTGTGCCAAAATCAAGAGTTAGATGTCTAACCAACTGAGGCACACAGGCACCCCTAATAAGTGATGCTGGACATCGTTTCACGTGCCTGTTGGCCATCTGTACTTCTTTGGAAAAATGTCCACTCAAATCCTAGGCCCATTTTTAAATCAAGTTGTTTGCTTCTTGTTAAATTGTGTGAATTCTTTGTATATTTTGGGTGTTAACTCCTTGTCAGATATTTGATTTATTATAAATATCATCTTCCATTCACTGAGTTGTCTTTTCATTTTGATGATGGTTTCTTTCACCTTACAGAAACTTTCTAGTTTTATATAGTCCCATTTGTTTATTTTTGTTTTTGTTTCCCTTGCCTTTGGAGTCATAGCCACAAAAATATGGCTAAGTCTGATGTCGAAGCTTACAACCTATGATTTCTTCTAGGAATTTTATGGTATCAGGTATTACATTAAAGTCTTTAATCCATTTTTAATTAATTTCTGTGAAATAGTAGTATAAGATAGTGGTCTAGTTTTTCTTTTGCATGTGGCTGTCCAGTTTTCCCAGGACCATTTATTGAAGAGACTGTCCTTTCTCCATGGTGTGTTCTTCCCCCTTTGTCATACATTAATTGTCTGTATATACTGTGTGTGGGTATATTTATTTCTGAGCTCTGTATATATATTTCTGGGCTCTCAGTTCTATTCTATTGATTTATGGGTCTGTCCTTATGCCAGTACTACACTATTTTGATTACTATAGTTCTGTAATATAGTTTGAGGTCAGGGAGCAGGATACCTTCAGCTTTGTTGTCCTTTCTCACGATAACTTTGGCTATTCAGGATCTTTTGTGATTCTATACAAATTTTTGAATTAGTTGTTATAGTTCTGTGAAAAATATTGTTGGAATTTTTATTGGAATTATATCTGTTGCTTGCTTTGGGTGGTATGAACATGTTAATGATATGGTTTTTCCAATCCATGAGCACAGAGTATTTTTCTATTTATTTGTGTCTTCAGTTTCTTGCATCAGTATCTTATAGTTTTTAGTGGACAGGTCTTTCACCTCCTTGATTAAATCTATTCCTAGGTATTTTATTCTTTTGATGTAATTGTAAATGAGATTGTTTTCTTAAATTCTCTGATAGTTCTTTATTAGTGTGTAGGCATGCCACTGATTTCTTTAGAATGATATCATATCCTACAATTCTGTATTTATTAGGTCTAACAGTTTTTTTTTTTAGTTCCAACAAAACCTTTAGAATTTTCTATAGAAAGTATTTGCAAATAGTGACAGTTTTACTTCTCTCTTTCCATTTTGAATGCCTTTTGTTTCTCTTTCTTGCCTAATTTCTGTTGCTGGAACTTCCAGGGTTATGTTGAATAAAAGTGTGGAGAGTGGGCATCCTGTCTTATTTCTGATCTTAAAGGAAAAGCTTTTGAGTTTTTACCATTGAGTATATTATCCGTGGGTTTATCATATATAGACATTATTATATTAAGGTATGTTCCCTCTCTATGCACTTAATTGAGAGTTTTTTTCATAAATGGATGTTGAATTTTGTTAGATGATTTTTTTCTGCATCCATTGAGATGATCATGATTTTTATCCTTAATTTTGTTAATGTGGTGTATCACCTTGATTGATTTGTGGATGTTGAATCATCCTTGGATCTCTAGAATAAATCCCACTTGATCATAGTGTATGATTCTTTTAATGTATTGTTGGATTTGGTTTGCTATGTTTGTTATTTTTGCCTCTATGTTCATTAAAGATATTGGCCTGTAATTTTCTTTTTTGTGTGGTATCCTTGTCTGATTTTGGTATTAGAGTAATGCTGCTCTCATAAAATACGTTTGAAAGTGTTTTCTCCTCTTCAGTTTTTTTAAAGGAAGAGTGCGAGAAGGACAGATACTGTCTTTGAATGTTTGGTAGAGTTCACCAGCGAAGCTGTCTGGGCCTGGGCTTTTGTTTGTTGAGAGTTTTTTTATTACTGATTCTATCTCTTTGCTAGGAATTGGTCTATTCAAATTTTCTATTTCTTCGTGATTTGTCTTGGAAGATTGTATATTTTTGAGAATTTATCCATTTCTTCTAGGTTGTCCAATTCATTGGCATATAATTATTTATAGTGTAATTGTAACGTTAGTTGTAACTTCTCTTGCATTTCTGATTTTATTTATTTGAGCCCTCTTCTTTTCTTGGTTAATCTAGCTAAAGGTTTGTCAATTTTGTTTATATTTTCAAAGAACTACCTCTTAGTTTCACTGATCTTTTTTGTTTACATTTTTTGGTCTGTGGTTGATTTATTTTCACTCTGATCTTTGTTATTTTTTTTTCCTTCTACTAACTTTGGGCTTCATTTATTCTTCTTCTAGTTCTTTTAGGTTTAAACTTAGATTGTTTCTTGAGGTAGGCTCATATTGCTGTGATATTCCCTCTTAGAATCACTTTTACTGCACCCCATAGATTTTCATATGTCATATTCCTGTTTTCATTTGTCTCTATCTATATTAATTTTCTTCGATTTCCTTAATGATCCATTGGTTGCTTAGTAGCCTGTTGCTTAATCTCCACATTTTTGTGTTTTTTCCAGTCTTTTTTTTTGTTATTGATTTCTTGTTTTATTACCATTGTAGGCAGAGAAGATGCTTAATGTAATCTCAGTCTTGGGGCACCTGGGTGGCTCAGTTGGTTGAGTGTCCAACTCTTGGTTTCAGAGGTTATGATCTCAGGGTTGTGATATTGAGCCCCACATCAAGCTCCATGCTCAGTGGGGAGTCTGCTTGAGATTCTCCCCCCCCCCACCCCTACTCTTTCATGCTCTTTCTCTAAAATAAATAAATAAATCTTTAAAAAGAATAGGGACACTTGGGTGGCTCAGTGGTTGAGTGTCTGCCTTTAGCACCGAGTCCCACATCGGGCTCCCTGCGTGGGGTCTGCTTTTCCCTCTGCCTATGTCTCTGCCTCTCTCTGTCTTTCATGAATGAATAAATAAAATCTTTTTTTAAATCTTTAAAAACATATAAAATATATAAAATATATTTAATATAATATATAAATATATAAAATATATAATATAATCATATGTTATATCTAGCTATATACTAAATATATATAATAAATATATAAAATATATATATTTATATAATCTCAATATTCTTGAATTTATTGAGACTTGTTTTGTAGCCTAACATGTAATCTATCCTGGAGAATGTTCCATGTGCATTTGAAAAGAATGTGTATTCTGCCTTTGGCTGGGATTTTAAATATATGGCTACTAAGTCTATTTGGTCTAATGTGTCATTTAAGGTCAGTGTTTCCTTATGCTTTTCTGCCTGACTGGTTTATCCATTGATGTAAATGGGGGTGTTAAAGTACCTATTATTATTATATTGCTATCAGTTTCTACCTTTAGGAGAATAATATTTGCTTTCTATATTTGGTGCTCCTATACTGGGTGTGTGTGTGTGTGTGTGTGTGTGTGTGTGTGTGTGTGTGTGTGTGTGAATATATGTATATATATATATATATATATATATATATATATATATATATATATATATATAAATGTTGAATCTTCTTGCTGGATTGATCCCTTTATCATTCTGTAATTCCCTTCTTGGTCTTTTATTACAGTCTTCATTTTAAAGTCTGTTTTGTCTGATATGAATATAGCTACATCAGCTTTCTTTTCATTTCTGTTTGCATGGATTGTCTTTTCCTGTCCCTTCACTTTCAATCTGTGTGTATCTTTACTTTTTTTTTAATTCAATTTGCCAACATATAGTATAACACCCAGTGCTCATCATATCTTGTGTGCTCCCCAATGTCCATCACCCAGTTACCCAATCCCCCCACCCACCTCTCCTTCAGTAACCCTCAGTTTGTTTCCCAGAGTTACGAGTCTCTCATGATTTGTCTCCCTCTCTGATTTTTCCCCATTCAGTTTTCCCTCCTTCCCTTATGGTCCCTTGAACTATTTCTTATATTCCACATATAAGTGGAACCATATGATAATTGTCTTTCTCCAATTGACTTATTTCACCCAGCATAATACCCTCTGGTTTCATCCACATCCATGTAAATGGTAGGTATTCATCCTTTCTAATAGCTGAGTAATATTCCAGTGTGTGTGTGTGTGTGTGTGTGTGTGTGTGTGTGTGTACATACAAACAACATCTTTATCTGTTCATCTGTTGAAGGACATCTCAGCTCCTCCCACAGTTTGGCTTTTGTGGACATTGCTGCTATGAATATTGGGGTGTAGGTGTCCGGTTGTTTCACTGCCTCTACCTCTGTATCTTTGGGGTAAATACCCAGTAGTGCAATTGCTGGGTTGTAGGGTAACTCTATTTTTAACTTCTTAAGGAATCTCCATACTGTATCTTTACTCCTAAACTGAGTCTCTTGTAGACAGCATAAAGATGAGTCTTTTTTTTTTAATCCACTCAGCCATTATGTCTTTTGATTGGAAAGTTTATTTACATTTAAAGTAATTAATGATAAGCATGTACTTATTGCCACTTTGTAATTGTTTTCTGCCTGTTGTCTTTGTTCCTCTCTGTTCCTTTCTGCCCTTTTCTCACTTCTCTTGTGGTATAATGGCTTTCTTTAGTTTTATGTTTAAGTTCCTTTCTCATTTTCTTTGTGGTATTTTTTTTCTTTGTGGTTACTGTGAGGTTCATATATAGCATCCTGTGTTTATAATAGTTTAAGATGAGAGCAGCCTAAATTTGAACACATTCCACAACTATATTTTTACTACCCCCTTGTTTTATATTTTTGATGTCACATTTTACAAATTTTTATTTTATGCATCTTTTAATTATTGTAGTTTTAATTTTATTACTTTTGTCTTTTAACCAACATACTTGCTTTATAAGTGATCAAATCTACTCCCTTTACTATTTACCTTTTCCAGTGAGATTTTTACTTTCGTATGTTTTTTGTTATTAATTAGTGCCATCTCTTTTCAGCTCATAAAATTCTCTTTAAAATTTCTTGTAAGGCTGGTTTAGTGGTGATAAACTTTAGTTTTTGTTTATCTGGAAAACTGTCCTTTTTTCAGCTTTATTAGGTAATTGGCATATTATGTAATTTGCCAATGGTAAGAATAAAGTTAGGTGATTTTTATACAATTGTGCAACTATCACCAAAATCCAATTTTAGAGCATTTCCATAATCTCAAAGTTTCCTTGTGCTTCCTTGGTCAACTTCTATTCCTACTCCCAGCCCCAGCAACCACTGATCTACTTTCTGCCTCCATACTTATCCTTTCTAGAAATTTTATGAATGAGACACTTCAAGGCTTATAATGTGGTCTATCTCTGCAAATGTTCTATATGCCATTGAAAAGAATGTGTATTTTGCTGTTCTTGAATGGAATATTCCATAAATGCCCAGTAGGTCAAGCTTGTCCATACCTTATATCCTTATTGATTTTCTATGTACTTGTTCAATTGATTTTTGAGAGAGATTTGAAATCTCTCAGCTATGGAGATTGCTCCTGACAGTTCTATCAATATCTGTTTGTGTTTTGATGCTCTGTTATTAGATGTGTAAGTGTTTAGGACTGTTATGATCTCTTAATGAATTGACTTGACCTTTTTTATTTTACACCCTGCTCTAACCTTTGCTCTGAAATCTATTTTTTATGATGCTATTATGGACCCTGGCTTTCTTTTGAATAGTGTTAACATGGTATATATTTTTCCATACTTTTATTTGTGTCTTTAAGCTGTATTTCTGTAGACAACATGTAGTTAGGTCTTGTTTGTTTTATCCAATCTGATAATTGCTGCCTTTAATGAAATTGTTTAGACCATTTACATTCAATGAGAATACAGAGTTATGTTTAAATCTACCATCTTACAACTTGCTTTCTGCTTTGCACGTCTGTTTATTGTTCCATTTCCTCATTTTCTTTTAATTGAGTGTGTATTATTCCATTTTATCTCCTTTGTTGACTTACTAGCTGTAATTTTTTGTTTTATTCTTTTAGTGATTTCCTTGGATTGTAGTATATCTTTTATCATATCGCAGTCTATCTTCAGGTAAAATTATATTCATATATATATATATATATATATAGTGTAAGAACTTATAACAATATACTACCATTTCTCTCCTTCTAGCTTTTGTTTTGTCATACATTTCACTTGTACATGTTACAAATCACACAGCAGGGATCCCTGGGTGGCGCAGCGGTTTGGCGCCTGCCTTTGGCCCAGGGCACGATCCTGGAGACCCCGGATCGAATCCCACATCAGGCTCCCGGTGCATGGAGCCTGCTTCTTCCTCCGCCTGTGTCTCTGCCTCTCTCTCTCTCTCTGTGACTATCATAAATAAAAAAAAAAAAAAAAAAAAAAATCACACAGCACATTGTTTTTTTTCTCTAAATAGTAATCTTTTAAAAAGACTTAAATAATAAGAAAAAAGTCTTATATGTTTACCAATATAGTTACCATTTCTGGTACTCTTTATTCTTTTGTGCTGATTCTGGCACTCTATGCTTTTGTGTTGATTCAAATTTCCATCTAGCTAAAATTTCCTTCAATATCTCTTATACTGTATATCTACTGGTAATGAATAATTTCAGTTTCTCTACATCTGGAAAGAAATCAGTGAATCAGGAATTTTAACATTCCTATCCTCTTGTTGTATTATCTCTATCATTTGTACATATTTATTGACTGAATTTTTTTTTCTTCTGGTTATGGATGTTGTGAATTTTACATGGATAAATGCTGGGGTTATTTTTATTTCTTTAAAGAACATTAGATGGAGTGCCTAGGTGGCTCAGTGGGTTAAGTGTGTGTCTTCAGTTCAGGTGGTTCTGGGATTGAGCCCCACATCAGGCTCCCTGCTGGTGGGGAGCCTGCTTCTCCCTCTGCCTCTGACCCTCTCTCTGCTCATGCTCTCTCTCGCATTCTCAAAGAAATAAATAAAATCTTTTAAAAATATAAAGAGCATTAGACTTTACTTCTGCAGGTACTTAAATTGCTGGAATAGTTTGATGTTTTCAAGGCTTGTTTTTAAGCTTTCTTTTGGTAGCTTTAGAATATACTTTATTCTGAAGCTACGTTAGCCTTGCTACTAAGGCATGATCCCTTTGATATTGCTCCTGAATTCCTCCGATGTTCAACAAAAATTCAACTGTAGTTGGCAAGAACTAGTCGTGTGAGCTCTGATAGCTGCTCAATTTACAGCTCCCTCGATATTCTTTGCCTTGTCTCCTATAGTTTTACCCTTTTCCTATATGACTTAGCATTAAGTATCAGATATTAAGTATCCATATAGAGGACCGATACACAGATTTCTGGTCCTCTTTTCTATGCATCTCCCTCCTCCCTCTTACTCTGCCCACAAATTCTGCCTCCTCAGACTTCCTTCATTCTGACCTCTGTTTATTCAACTCAGCAATACTATCAAGTTCTGATTTTGATCACCCCTCTGTTTTGTAGTCTGGAAAGTGCCTCCAGGTGGATAGCTGAGGCAATCATAGGGATCACCTTACTTGTCTCCCTTCTTACACTGACTATTGTATAATTTCCAAAAACAGTCGTTTCATTCACTTTATCTAGTTTTCCAGTTGTTTATGGCAGTAGGATAATAATTCAGTTCTGATTATTTTATCAAGGCTATAGAAGCCGAATTTTACTTCATTCAGTTTTAAAATCAGCAATTTACAGCAATCTTTATTTTGGTTTTACAGGGCAAAGAAAGAGATTGAATACCAGGAACTGATGTTTCTTTTAACTGGAGGAGTAAGTCTTAAGAGTGCTGAAAAAAATCCTGATCCAACTTGGCTACAGGATAAAAGCTGGGAGGAAATTTGTCGTGCAAGTGAATTTCCTGCCTTCAAAGAACTCAGGTAATTGTTTAAACTTGATGACAAGTATAAGGATAGGTAAATTTTAAGCTCCTTGTTCAACAATTTCTTTTTAAATTATGTTCCAATGAAATAATAACTAGTAGGCTTTTTTTTTTCCATTAGAGAGCATTTTTGTGAACATATAACTGAATGGCGGGAAATTTATGACAGTAAAGAGCCACACAATGCTAAATTTCCAGTGCCAATGGATGAAAAACTAAATGAACTACAGAAAATAATAATTCTTCGGTGCTTAAGACCTGATAAGGTAAAAGACAAATGTATCCTATTTTGAAATGCAGCTAATTGGCCATTTAAGAATAAGTCCCGGGAATTAAAGGCACAACATAAGAAATACAGTCAGTGATATTGTAACGGTGATGTAATGGGACAGATGGTAGCTACACTTGTGGTGAACACTGCGTAATATATAAACTTACTAAATATAAGTTGTACCCCTGAAGCTAATGTAACATTGTGTGTCAACTCTACCCAAATTTTTAAAAAACTTACTGTTTTAGGTTTAAGTTATTGCTATTTGGTTCTTTGACCCTCATTGTAGGTGCTCAAAGCAGGGGGTTCATTGAGCTCCTTGGATTTGTAGGTTTATAGTTTTCCTGAGCTTGGGAAAAATTTTGGCCGTTAGTTCTTCAAATACTTTTTTAAAAAGTTTTTATTTATTTATTTATTTGAGAGGAGGGGGGAGGGGCAGTGGGAGAGGGAGAGAATCTCAAGGCAATTCCATGCTAAGCATGAAATCTGAGGCAGGGCTCTATCTCACGACCCTGACATCATGACCTGAGCCAGAACCAACAGTCAGAGGCTTAATCAACAGAGCCACACAAGTGACCCTTCTTCAAATATTTTTTGCCACTCCACCCTATAATTCCAATTAAATATACATTAGACTGCTTGGTATTATACATTAGATAAGTGCTCTGTTATTTATTTTTAAATCTTTTTGTATCACTGTGCTTCAGTTTATATAGTTTCTATTGCTATCTTTAAGTCTACTGATTTCTTCTTTTGTAGTCTCTAATCTGCTATTATTCCTATCCAATTAATCTATTTGTTTCAGGGGCTCCTGGATAGCTCAGTCAGTTAGGAGTCTGACTCTTGGTTTTGGCGCAGGGCATGGTCTCAGGGTCGTGGGATCAAGCCCCACATTGGACTCCTCACTCAGTGGGGAGTATGCTTGAGATGCTTCCTCTCCCTCTGTCCTTCCCCTCTGCTTACACCTACAGGCTCTTTATCTCTCCCTGTCTCTCAAATAAATAAAACTTAAATTTTTTTTGTTTCAGCTATTATATATTTCATTATTAGTTCATTTAGTTCTTTCTTACATATTATATTTCTCTTTCATTCTGTTCATTTTTTTAAATGCTTGAACATGGTTATAACAACTGTTTTATTTTTTTAATTTAATTTTATTTATTTATTCACGAGAGACACACACACACACAGAGGGAGAGAGAGAGAGAGGCAGAGACACAGGCAGAAGGAGAAGCAGGCTCCATGCAGGGAGCCTGACATGGGACTTGATCCTGGATCTCCAGGATCAGGCCCTGGGCTGAAGGCGGCACTTAACCGCTGAACCACCCAGGCTGCCCGTAACAACTGTTTTAAACCTTGACTGCTGATTCATCATTTCTGGATTTTTTCTATTGAATGATTTTATTCTTGGTTATATATTATATTTTCTTCTTGGCCTGCCCAATAATGTTTGATTGGATACCAGACATTGTTGATAATTTGGATTTTGTTATCTTCTTTTAAAGATTGTTGCGTTTTATCCTGCAAGGTCAAGGGTCAACAAACAATACTTACAGGACAAATCCAGCCCATGACTTGTTTTTGTCCAGCCCATGAGCATATTCATGATGTTTACATTTTAAGGAATTGTTTTTAAAAAGAATAAAAAGAATATGCAGCAGAAATTGTATATGGCCCACAATGCCTAAAGTTTTTACTATCTAGCTCTCTGTAGAAAAAAGGTTACCAATCTCTTTGGCTACATAGTTAAATTACTTAAATTCAGATTGTTCCTTTCAAAGATTATTTTAAGATTTGTTAGCACACATGCAGAATAGCCTTTACTCAATGGATAGTTTAGCTCCACTTCTAAAGTGTGACTCTTCTGGGGACTTTACCAACTGCCACAGGTGATCACCGAGGGCTCTCCACTGTGGCTATTGGGAACTTGAATAATTTGCAGCCTTGCATGAACTCTGGTAGCTCTGTATATCCTCAAGTTCAAAGCTCCCCAGGCATTCTTTTTTTAGCCTATGCATGCACACCGTAGTATTTAGCAAAGATTCAAGAGTACTGTTATGTCAGTTTCTGCATTCTTTTTTTTTTTCTTTTTTCTGGGTAGTTTCTTTCTAATTTGCAACTTCTAGTGACCTCTCTCCTTGGACTCTGATTCCTATCTTACCAACTCAGCAACATTGTGTTGCTCTGCTTTCAATCACTTTTCCTGTTCCACAGGCCCGAATGTACCTCCCAGGAGAAAGCTAAAGGGATAATAGATCTCACCTTGTGTGTTTCCTCTTTCACAGAGATCAGAGGCCTATACCACTTATTGTCTGAATCCCCAGTATCTGAAAATGGTTGTTTTTAAAATTTTGTACATTTTTAGTTGTTTATTTGAAAGTGTAAATCTGGGCCCTGTTAGCAGAAGGGGCCATATCGGCTGGAAGTAAAAGATGGTAGAGAATCTTGTACATGTCACAATGTTATTAGTTTAAACATGCACAAAAATCTTTCTTTTTTTTTCTTCCAAGCTTTTATTTAAATTACAATTAGTTAATATACAGTGTAATATTATTTCCAGGTATAGAATTTAGTGATTCATCACTTACATACTATACCCAGTGCTCATCACAAGTGCCCTCCTTAATACCCATCACCTATTTAACCCATCCCTCACCCACCTCCCCTCCAGTAACCCTCAATTTGTTCTCTATAGTTAGGAGTGGGTTTCCTGGTTTGCTGCTCTTCTTCCCACCCCCATGTTCATCTATTTTGTTTCTTAAATTCCACATATGAATGAGATCATATGGTATTTGTCTTTCTCTGACTGATTTATTTCCCTTAGCATGATACTTTCCAGGACCATCCATGTCATTGCAAATGACAAGATCTCTTTCTTTTAGTGGCTGAGTAATATTCCATTGTATATAAATACCACATCTTTATACATTCATTGGATGATGGACATTTGGGCTTTTTCCATAATTTGGAAATTTTTTCCCATTATTTTCCATAATTTGGCTATTGTTGATAATGTTGCCATAAACATTGGGGTGCATGTATTTCTTCAAGTCAGTATTTTTATGTTCTTTGGATAAATAGGTTATAGTGCAATTGTAGGGTAGATATATTTCTAACTTTTCAAGGAAACTCCATACTGTTTTCCAGAATGAACTTATAAAACTCAAAACCCCAAAAAACAAATAATTTTTTTAAAATGAAGATATGAATAGACATTTTTTCCAAAGAATACATACAGATGACCAACAGACACAAAAATCTTCCTATAGGTGAAATAAACAGGCTAATACTGATTTTTCACACATTCAAGAAAGGTGATTATGGTGTTACAAGATAAAAGATTTTAAACAGAAAACCAAAAACTATATTCATATGTATAGTTTAAACTTTGAGAAAGTCACCTCACCCCTCTGAGCTCCATGTATAAAATGGAGGTGGTAAAAGTAATTGCAGTGGTCCCTTTTCCTTGCTTTCCTTTTTTTCTTTTTCTTTTTTTTTCTTTTGCATTTTATGTTTTTCATAAAGCTTCACAAGGAGCATTATCTAATGCTTCACTTAGCCTCTGAGTAGATTCTAACAGAGGCTTACTTAATTATTAGACTCCTGAGTATTTCTTATTTTAACTCTCAAAGACTTTTGTGCTTTGTTAAAATTTACCTCATTCGTTCCTACCTGATAGTTGGGTAAATATATGTGTGTGTGTCTCTTTCACTAGACAGTAAATCCCTTTAAAGGCAAAACAATGCTGTATTCATTATTTTTATCACCAATAGCCTCTCTTGTTCATTGTAAACTTAGGAATGGTTATCTCTGCATCTGGGAAATACTTGCCTAATTTGCACTCCACAGAATGGCTCTCTGATGGCTAATGGAGATGTTTCAATGCCAAGTATGGGGTTATTGCCTAGTCTGCCATGCTTGGGGGCCTGTGCTTAAGCATTACAGTGCTCACCACACTAGAATATGTGATAATTGTCTGCTTGTTTGTTAGCATCTCCCACTACATTCTGAGCTTCTGGAGGTCAGAACCCATGTCTTACTTTGCTCAGTATTTCCAGGACTTAAAACAGTGTCTGGAAGGTAGTAGGACATCTCAGTAAATGTGAATTGAGTTGGATTGAATCAAATTGAATCAAACTAAGTTCAGCTAAAGCCTGTTTGTCAGGATTTTCCAGAGAAACAGAACCGATAGGATAGGTAAGACAGAGAGATTTATAGGAATTGGCTCATGTGATTACGGAGGCTGGCAAATCCAAAATCTGAGCCTGAGGAGCCAGGGAAGAGTCCATATTGCAGCTCAAGTCCAAAGGCAGTGTACTGGCTGAATTCCCCCTTCCTCAGTAAAGGTCCATCTTTTTTCCTCTTAAGGCCTTCAACTGATGGAATGAGGCCCACTCACATTATGGGGAGTAATGCACTTAACTCAAAGTCTACTGATTTAAATGTTAATCTCATCTTTAAAACATCTTCATAGCAACATCCAGATTAGTATTTGACCAAATATCAGGGTACTATGTTCTAGCAAAGCTGACACCTAAAATTAACCATCACAAAACTCATCTCCAGATTGGTTCAAGTCACCATAATTCCTTCTCTAGAGTATCTTATGTGAAGAATCAAAATTTTACAGATCAGGAATGGATGCTGTATTTTGTCAAATGCTTTCTCTGCATCTATTGAGAGGATCATATGGTTCTTGTTTTTTCTCTTGCTGATATGATGAATCACATTGATTGTTTTACGAGTGTTGCATCCCAGGGATAAATCCTACTTGGTCATGGTGAATAATCTTCTTAATGTATTGTTGTATCCTATTGGCTAGTATCTTGTTGAGAATTTTTGCATCCATGTTCATCATGGATATTGGTATATAATTCTCCTTTTTGGTGGGGTCTTTGTCCAGTTTTGGAATGAAGGTGCTGCTGGCCTTATAGAATGAGTTTGGAAGTATTCCATCTCTTTCTATCTTTCCAAACAGCTTTAGGAGAATAAGTATGGTTTCTTCTGTAAACGTTTGATAGAATTCCCCAGGGAAGCCATCTGGCCCTGGACTTTTGTGTCTTGGGAGGTTTTTGATGACTGCTTCAATTTCCTCCCTCGTTATTGGCCTGTTCAGGTTTTCTATTTCTTCCAGTTCCAGTTTTGGTAGTTTGTGGTTTTCCAGAAATGCATCCGTTTCTTCTAGATTGCCTAATTTATTGGCGTATAGCTGCCCATAATATGTTTTTAAAATCGTCTGTATTTCCTTGGTGTTGGTAGTGATCTCTCCTTTCTCATTCATGATTTTATTAATTTGAGTCTTCTCTCTCTTCTTTTTAATAAGGCTGGCTAATGGTTTATCTATCTTATTAATTCTTTCAAAGAACCAACTCCTGGTTCTGTTGATCTGTTCCACAGTTCTTCTGGTCTCTATTTCATTGAGTTCTGCTCGAATCTTTATTAACTCTCTTCTTTTGCTGGGTGTAGGATCTATTTGCTGTTTTTTCTCTAGCTCCTTTAGGTGTAAGGTTAGCTTTTGTATTTGAGTTCTTTCCAGTTTTTTGGATGGCTGCTTGTATTGCGGTGTAATCAATGTGATTCATCATATCAGCAAGAGAAAAAACAAGAACCATATGATCCTCTCAATAGATGCAGAGAAAGCATTTGACAAAATACAGCATCCATTCCTGATCAAAACTCTTCAGAGTGTAGGGATAGAGGGAACATTCCTCAATATCTTAAAAGCCATCTATGAAAAGCCCACATCAAATATCACTCTCAATTGGGAAGCACTGGGAGCCTTTCCCCTAAGATCAGGAACATGATAGGGATGTCCACTCTCACCACTGCTATTCAACATAGTACTGGAAGTCCTAGCCTCAGCAATCAGACAACGAAAAGAAATAAAAGGCATTCAAATTGGCAAAGAAGTCAAACTCTCCCTCTTCGCTGATGACATGATACTCTATATAGAAAACCCAAAAGACTCCTCCCCAAGATTGCTAGAACTCATACAGCAATTTGGCCGTGTGGCAGGATACAAAATCAATGTCCAGAAGTCAGTGGCATTTCTATACACTAACAATGAGACTGAAGAAAGAGAAATTAAAGAATCAATCCCATTTACAATTGCACCCAAAACATAAGATACCTAGGAATAAACCTAACCAAAGAGATAAAGGATCTATACCCTAAAAACTACAGAACACTTCTGAAAGAAATTGAGGAAGACACAAAGAGATGGAAAAACATTCCATGCTCATGGATTGGAAGAATTAATATTGTGAAAATGTCAATGTTACCCAGGGCAATTTACGCATTTAATGCAATTCTTATCAAAATACCATGGACTTTCTTCAGAGAGTTAGAACAAATTATTTTAAGATTTGTGTAGAATCAGAAAAGACCCCAAATAGCCAGGGGAATTTTAAAAAAGAAAACCATATCTGGGGGCATCACAATGCCAGATTTCAGGTTGTACTACAAAGCTGTGGTCATCAAGACAGTGTGGTCCTGGCACAAAAACAGACACATGGATCAATGGAACAGAATAGAGAACCCAGAAGTGGACCCTCAACTTTATGGTCAACTAATATTCGATAAAGGAGGAAAGACTATCCACTGGAAGATAGACAGTCTCTTCAATAAATGGTGCTGGGAAAATTGGACATCCACATGCAGAAGAATGAAACTAGACCACTCTCTTGCACCACACACAAAGATAAACTCAAAATTGATGAAAGATCTAAATGCAAGACAAGATTCCATCAAAATCCTAGAGGAGAACATAGGCAACACCCTTTTTGAACTAAGCCACAGTAACTTCTTGCAAGATACATCCATGAAGGCAAAAGAAACAAAAGCAAAAATGAACTATTGGGACTTCATCAAGATAAGAAGCTTTTGCACAGCAAAGGATACAGTCAACAAAACTAAAAGACAACCTACAGAATGGGAGAAGATATTTGCAAATGACGTATCAGATAAAGGGCTAGTTTCCAAGATCTATAAAGAACTTATTAAACTCAACACCAAAGAAACAAACAATCCAATCATGAAATGGGCAAAAGACATGAACAGCAATCTCACAGAGGTAGACATAGACATGGCCAACATGCACATGAGAAAATGCTCTGCATCACTTGCCATCAGGGAAATACCACAATGAGATACCACCTCACACCAGTGAGAATGGGGAAAATTAACAAGGCAGGAGACCACAAATGTTGGAGAGGATGCGGAGAAAAGGGAACCTTCTTACACTGTTGGTGGGAATGTGAACTGGTGCAGCCACTCTGGAAAAACAGTGTGGAGGTTCCTCCAAGAGTTAAAAATAGAGCTACTCTACGACCCAGCAATTGCACTGCTGGGGATTTACCCCAAAGATACAGATGCAGTGATATGGCAGGACACCTGCGCCCCAAAGTTTATAGCAGCAATATCCACAATATCCAAATAGGAAGGAGCCTCAGTGTCCATCGAAAGATGAATGGATAAAGAATTTGTGGTTTATATATACAATGGAATATTACTCAGCCATTAGAAACGACAAGTACCCACCATTTGCTTCGACATGGATGGAACTGGAGGGTATTATGATGAGTGAAATAAGTCAATCGGAGAAGGACAAATATTATATGGTCTCATTCATCTGGGGAATATAAAAAAATAGTGAAAGGGAATAAAGGGGAAAGGAGAAAAAATGAGTGGGAAATGTCAGAGAGGGAGACAGAACATGAGAGACTCCTAAGTCTGGGAAATGAATTAGGGGTGGTGGAAGGGGAGGTGGGTGGGGGTGGGTGACGGGCACTGAGGGGGGCACTTGATGGGGTGAGCACTGGGTGTTATTCTGTTGGCAAATTGAACACCAATAAAAAATAAATTTATTTAAAAAAAATCTTACAGAAAAGTCTTATAACTTTTTCTTACATTAAATTACAAGAACAAGGTACTTTTTTTAAATAGAAAATTGTCATACTTGATTGCAGTTACATCACCTCAGGGAATGTTGCCCTGGTCTGTGCAGAGAGTAATGTAGAAAAGGTCTCTGTGTCCTCAGTATTTCCCCTTCCTTAAAATTTATGTCGAAGATCTCATTTAGATAGAAACTATACATGGTGTTAATGCTAAAAAAAAGATTTCATCATTGCTCATGTGAAGTTATTAAAGAAGCAAAGTCTGTTATATCATGGTGAGCTGCTTTTTTGAAAACCCTTCCGTGGCCTTCAGTACCTAAAGAATAATGACAGAAGTACAGCTTGGCAGTCTTGTTACCTTGGCTCATTACTCCTCTTTTCTGCAGTTCTATTCTTCTCTTCTTGAAACTTCTTGAAATTTTCACTGTTTAAACCTACAGAACTGCTCACAACTGCACAAAATTTATCCTACAGAAGTCTCCATCCTTCCTTCCCATCTCTTCCACCACTACAGACCCATCTATGCCAAGACCACAGAAGCCTATGGTGATCTCTCCACCCTCCACCAAATTCCTACAGTTTCACTTTTGAAAGTTGTTTAGCATTTAGAAGGTGATATCAAATACCTCTTCATCCTTATTTTCTGCTGCCAATGTTGCTGAGTATCATTCTTTTGGTTTAAATTAATTTTAATGTAATTTATAAATAAGAAACACATTTCTGTGGTTCAGAACTCTTTTGAATACATGTATATGGTGAAAAGTGGACCTCCAATCTGCATCTCCCAGGCACTCAGCATCCTTTTCCTCAGGCAACTAATGTTACCTGCTTCTTATTACTCTTTTATGCACATACAGGTATGCATACACATAAATTATTTTCTATTTATTTTGGGTTTTTTAAAGATTTTTTGTTTATTCATGAGAGAGAGAGAGAGAGAGAGAGAGAGAGAGAGAGAGAGAGGCAGAGACATAGACTCTGGGGAGGGAGAAGCAGGCTCCATGCAGGGAGCCCAATGTGGGACTCGATCCCAGATCCTGGGATCATACCCTGAGCCGAAGGCAGACGCTCAACTGCTGAGCCACCCAGGCATCCCTTTTCCATTTATTTTGAACACAAATGGTTGCATCCACTGTTTTGCATATTGCTTTTTCCCATATAAGTTTAAAAACCTTTCTCATTCTTTTTTACAATTGCATGGTATTTCATTATAAGAGTATGCCATCATTTCTTTAACCATTTCCTACTGATGGACCTTTACAAAATGTGCACATTATCTACCATAAAAATATTGCAATAAAAAACCTTTATTGAAAAGTCATTTCTCACATGGGCAACTATCTCTCAGATTAAGTCCTGGGAATAAAATTGCTGAGTCAATGGATTTGCCTATTTGTAATTATATAGGTACTACCAAATTACCCTTCATGAATCCAGATTACTCTTCCACAGCAGTGTATAAGAATATCTTTTTAAACCATAATTTTTTCCACACAGAATGTTGCCAAACTTTTGGATCTTTGCTCATCTATACAGGGGGATTGAAGAATTTGGGGACATTATGAACATGAGGTGGTAGTAGCACACAATGACATCTTAGTATAGTTACCTTTTTTTTTTTTTTAGTTATTTAGTATTTTTAGTTATGTGTATTAGGGTAAGACTAAGCTGCTGTAACAAAGAGACCTAAAATACAGTAGCCTAAATAAAATAGAAATTAATCTCTCTCTCCTAAGAGCCCAGAGCAAACGCTTGAGGATTAGCAGGGCAGCTCTGGTTTTGAGATCAGCCAGGCATTCAAGTTCTTTTTTTCATGCTGGGAAAAGTCCCCTCGAGTGTGGTCCTCATCAGTGAGATTGAAGCTGGCTCACGAATACGACATCTATTGAAGAACAAAAGAGAGTATTGAAAGCAAACAGCTTCCTTATAAAAATATATCCTGAAAGCTCCATGTATAACTTCTACTTTTATCCCTCTGCCAAAACTTAGTTACGCAGCCACATCGAAGTACAAGAAAAATTGGGAAAACTTGGGGTTGTATTACCCAAAGGAGACAGAGTTTGCAGTCTCTGCTGTATTGAATGAGATTGAGCATCTTTTTGTATGTTTAAGATTCATTTTTTATAAATGGATTCTATAAATCATTTTGTATAATCTATTCATCTCTGTCCACTTTTCTTTTGGATTATTAGTCTTGTCCTATCAATTTATAAATACTTCTTATGTATTAGAGAAATTAGCACTTTGTGATACGCTGCATGCTTTTCTTTTTCTCTTTTTTAAAGATCTTATTTATTTATTCATGAGAGACACAGAGAGAAAAGGCAGAGATATAGACAGAGGGAGAAGCAGGCTCCATGCAGGAGAGCCCAGTTCAGGACTAGATCCCAGGACCCTTAGATCACCACCTGAGCCAAAGGCAGATGCTCAACCACTAAGCCACCCAGGTGCCTTGCTGCCTGCTTTTCTTGACCAGTAGACTCAAATTGTATTCTTTGTCGGTTTTTAGTATTCATACAAATTGTCATGTAAAATGAAAATTACTCTAAAGGTCATATCATTTCTCTCTTTAACAGATAACTCCAGCTATAACAAATTATGTAACTGACAAACTAGGGAAAAAGTTTGTAGAGCCTCCACCATTTGATTTGACAAAGAGTTACTTGGACTCAAACTGTACCATTCCTTTAATTTTTGTGCTGTCTCCAGGAGCAGATCCTATGGCCAGTAAGTCCACCTATTGCAAGCTTTTAATAACTTGTAAATAAACCATCTTACTCAATGTCCATTTCTTATATGATTGTAGATCAGGTAGTAAATCTGAGATTTGTAAGGAAAAGTAACTGGAATCTCCCAGTTATGTACTTGCATACTGAAACATAAGGCAAATTTTATGATTTTAGAGTAAGGAGTGAAACTGTTTCGTATTCTCTCAGGCCTGCTGAAATTTGCGAATGATAAAGGTATGTCTGGAAATAAATTTCAAGCAATTTCACTGGGACAGGGACAAGGACCAATTGCAAAAAAAATGATTAAAGCAGCAATAGAAGAAGGAACTTGGGTGTGCCTACAGAATTGTCACCTTGCCGTCTCCTGGATGCCCATGTTGGAAAAAATATGTGAAGATTTTACCCCCGAAGTCTGTAACTCATCATTTAGGCTTTGGCTGACAAGTTATCCATCTCCGAAAGTATGTTTATTTTGTACAAAGTTCAGTATTCAGTACCCTTAGTTTTCTCTTACGTTATGTATCTTAAACTTTGAATGCTTAATCTTAAGAGGTCTTAAAAAGTACTTCTAGAGTCCTCTTTTATACCTATGTTTAACCCATTAGTATATGCATTTTTAGGACTCCTGCTGGTTATCTTGAGTAATGCTCTGTTTATTCTTAGTTTCCAGTAACCATACTACAGAATGGAGTAAAAATGACTAATGAGCCTCCCACAGGTCTTCGGCTAAATCTCCTTCAGTCTTACCTCACTGATCCAATTTCTGATTCTCAGTTTTTTGGTGGATGCCAAGGAAAGGAACTGGTAATGATCAGCCTCTGGAACTTTTAAAATTTGTTCTTACAGTGAGAAAATCTGAGTATAAATATTTAACAATGTTAAACTTTAGGCATTTTCTAAGAAGACAGATATTGTACCTATATTGTTCATCATTTTCTTCCCAGCAGTTTGTGCTCCACTTCCCACAGAGTAGACATGCAAATAAATATCTGTTGACTGCAAAATGTATCTTAGTTTGTAAACCAAAATCCAATAACAAGTTTGATGAAGACCCAAGAGTAGCAATCTGCTTTCATATCATATATTGATTCTTTCAACAAAATATGTGTTAGGTACTCTCCTAGGTACTAAACGTAAAGCAGTGAGAAGAGAACCACCCCACCCCACCCCCCACCCCCGCCAAATCTGCCTTCATGGAACTTGAATTCTAGCGATACATATTAATCATACTTTTCACTGTGCTTATGTGTTTTGCACATGGTGACTTAGGAATCCAAATAAATAATTAGCACTCCTTTTTCCTGCTGGCATTCTTTAAAAGAAACAAGAAAAAGTCTAAACATAAGGAAACCAGATTATAACTTTAATTACTGATATCAACTAGATTGGAAGATAGTGTTGGTATCTGTGAACAAATGGGGTTCGTATCACTGAGTAGAATTAAACAGATTTATCTTTTTATTATTTGTTACCCTCAGGAACAGAGGAAAACTTTCTTCCCCAAGGAAAACCCACGTCTAAGACAGAAAAGTGAAAAGCTGAGCAAAGCATGTCTGGTCAACTTTTCCCAAATTTATCAACCAGATAGTTTACTCCCTCTCCCTCAGTGAATACAAGGATGGACAAAATCCAGAAGTATTACATTGAGGTCTCTCCTCACATGGAAGGAACCAAGGGAAATTCATTCCCTGCCCTTACCCCAACACATGCCATGCCCATTTGAGCTAGAAAAAGAATGGTATTGAAAATAAAGAATTCTTTGGAAGCCAGCTAGTTTCTCTCTGCTTAATAAATAGCTTCTGTCTCCCTAGTTCTAAGCGATAATTTTATTTGAAACTATTTGGTGGTGTGGCTGGAAAGAGAGTGGAGAAGGTGGTATGATGTCTGATTCTCATCAAGGGTTTGAGCTCCTGCAAAGAATCCCAAGATTTCTCTGATACCACAGGAGCAATTTTGGCCCACAAGCACAGATAAAAAATGTGGAGGGGTTATGACCTCCTTAAGAAAACCCCATTGTGTGAAAACATGTGGAAAATACATGTAAATTAGATTATTGTTGTCATTGCCAAAAGGGTTTCCCTATTAAATGTTTCAGCACAGTATATTTAAAATATGATTTAATTTATGTACAACATTTCAAGAATATAGTTATTCAGGAAGGCATGGTGTCCTTGCATTTTAGTATTATAGAAATAACTTCTACTCCATCACATGAAGATAGTTGGATGGATTTTTACTGCATTTGGAGCTATGTTTGAAATGATCTAACTTAAACCATCAAGATAGCGTACTTGAAACTTACTGGTTTTGGGGGTGGTCCTCAAAGTGATGAGTGGCCTTCTTACAGAGCACTGACACAGGCTTAGTGAGAGGCCCATCCCATTTGACATAGATGGCACACATATGAAAATGCCAGGATGGAGTAAATAAGGGTTTCAAAAATGATCTCCAAATGGAAAGTCATAAAATCAGGAGCTATATATTGGGATTTATTCCTATCTTAATGATTAATTATACTCTCAACACTTATAGTCTTAGGCATATGCCAGTGAGTCTACAGGATAACATTTGAATTATTGAAGTTGTTAATACATATGAACAACAATGAAGTATGAGTAGCCAATGCTTTGGCAAATGGTAGTATTGCATTATAACAAAGTTAAATATTGTAGTTTGTCTAGGTTTGGAGATATAAGTCATAAGATTAATACTTTTTATAGTATGCATTGTTTTAGATAGCATGTCTTTTTTAAATAGAAGTTTACAGAAATATATGATCATATAATCTTATAATTAAAAGAATTGTTGATTCCCTTCATTTTACTGATCAAAATTTTTTATTGTGTAATTTTTATACTCAAGACATGGGAGAAGTTGCTGTTTGGAGTTTGTTTTTTTCATGCTCTTGTGCAAGAGAGAAAGAAATTTGGTCCTCTTGGTTGGAATATTCCATATGGATTTAATGAATCCGACTTACGCATCAGTATCCGACAACTACAGGTAAAATTATAAAGAAATTAACATTGATGGAGGATCACTGTGTGTCAGGCCTTAGGCAACTCCCTTTGCTTAGAATAAACTTAATCCTTCCAACATCACTAGTAGGTGGGTAGATAGTAACTGTGGTTTATGAAGCACTATCTCTGTGGATTTTTTTCTGCTGCAAGTAATGGAAAACCTGATTCAAAGTATGCTTAAACCATAATGAAACTTATTATCTCACATAAAAAAGAGGATATAGAGGAAAGACAGGCTCTGGAGTAGTTGATTGAGCAAGTGTTGTCATCAAGGACCCTGGTTCTTTCTTTCTGCAGTGCCTTCCTCAAGTGTTGGCTTTTTATAGGTCCTTACTGTACTCTCTTCCTCTGCTCAATCAAAGCTACAGTTTAGCTCTATCAGTCAAAAGAAATAGGCTGCCTACTTTAAGTAGAAAAGGAATTTATTGAAAGAATATTTGGGTAGATCATGGAATCACCAAGATGGCTGGAGAGCCAAGGCATCCAGTCGTATCCAGAACTCTCCACATCTTGGTAAGAGCAGGTCCTCAACCCTGGGCTGAATATTAGACACCACAGCTCACATAGCTGCCACACAGACTCTGGTCTACTGCAGGCCCTCTGATGTCATCAAAAAAGACTCTTTGCTTTTACTGCTTTTTAGCACACTATACCCCCAGTTCAAAGTCTAGCTCACAGATCCCAGCTTTAATTAAAAAGGAGCCTAGGAAAGTGAGTGGCTAAATTTTCCATTTTCTGTAGACTCACACTGTGAGACATTCAGATAATCAGCAGCCCCCACAATCAATCAATCAATCAATCAATCAATCAAATCTGCTCTAAATTCCTACTAACTCAGACTTTGAAGTAGGCATGTTACATTAATTCTAGTTCTTGCAACAACCCTGTAGGGCTAGTTTTATCTCTATTTTTGAGGAAGTCAAAGCCAAGAAGTGAGCTTGCCCATTGAGGTAGGATTTGAACTCCAATCTGTCCAACTCCAATACTTTCCCATTGTTTCTGTCATATTTAACCAAACACAGTAATCCAGCTGGACAACCACAGAGTATTAGTATATTTCTGTATTTCTGTTTCTTTGCTATGACAAAAGTCTTTGTGACAGGGGCCTCATAAAGGGAAATGGGAAGTGTTGGTAAAGTCCAATTAGGTGCTATTAGGTTTCACTCAGGTGAGGTTTTAAAAGGCTATGAATATTTAATTATGTTTATACCATAATGATAATTTTTATAGAAACTTTTGATATTTTATCAACTCTTTTTCTTTCCTTTAAACATGGCAGAAACCTTAACTAGAACAAACCTGTTAATTTGAACATCCTTGGACAACTGATGAAATTGGTGCTTATAGAATTATAATTACAAGACAAAATGACACTGATTTTTAAACATTTTTCAAAGAACAATTTTGTTGGTATAGCCTAAGGTTGGAGAACATTTTGCTAAAATCATCCTACTGCAGATAACCAGTCAACTGAGAATTCTCCCCATTCTGGCCAGGCCCCAGCCTGCAGCCTCTGGTGTCATCAACCCTCCTAGCCCCAACATTAGAGCTGGTAGGCATAGATTAAATCCTCTTTTATATCATCAAGAACTGAGTACTTGATGGAGGGGTCAGTCTTTAAACCATCTTCACCTGGTTATACCAGCAGGCTACCTCTTGCCTCCAGAGAGACAAATCAAGGAACTCATGGCTAAGTAGATAGACTAAACCAAGGAATGAGTTGTTAGGCTCTATGTCTTGCAAATGCCACAAATTTAGCATGAATTTCTCTTGGGATCTCTTCCTTCAGTTTTGGGAAGGGGTGAACTGAGTTAAACATTCTTTCCCCCAAAGGTAAGAAAGGGAGAAACTCTCACAAATAACTTATCCCCCTTCAAAAGACAACCTTCCCTCTGTTTCCTGCTCCTATCTCTTGATACTTCTCATCTTCCTGAAAACATGGGAATCTCAAACAAAGAATTATATCTTCTTTTAACTTGCCTCTAGATAATTTGGAAGTTTTTTTCTTAACTGTGCATCATTTCTGCTATAATTCTTGCACTACTAGTTAATTTTCAGAAGCAGAAAAAGCTCTCATCCAATAATTTATACCATCCCAATACACACACTACCCAAAATTCCTGTCTTGGGAAAAAGTAAAGGATCTGGAACTGGGAGAAATAAATTCAAGCCTTTGTATCATTTCACATTTCACAGACTCAGCTTCCTACTTCACAGGATTATTGAGAGATGAGGAAGACCATGTAAAAATTATGCAAATAGTAGTTTCTATCACTATTGTAAATGATGTTATATTGTGTGAACCAGGCTTTGGCTGTAAAGTTTGGGATTGCTTTGTTTTTATTACATTGCAAACAGTGCCTTAAACCAGGCACCTTGTTCTCAGCCTTGGTGCTATTGGCATCTGGGGTCAGATAGCTCTTTGTAGGCAGCTGGCCTGTGTACTAGTTAGCAGCATCCAAACTTCTACCCACTCAATGGTGGCAGCACCTCCAACTACCAATATAAAATGTCCCCAGATATTGCCAAAGGTCCTCTAGGGGACAGAATTGCCCCCAGTTAATAACCAGTGCCCTAAGACAAGGTTTATCCAAAGTCATATGAAAAGCCTTGGTAATTTTCATGTAATTTTCACTTGGGCTGCCTTGAAGCAATACATGCTTATTCCCCCTGCTCTAAATTTGGAAGATGCAGATAAGCAAAGCAATTTAAAATAAACGCTAACAGGGAAACTGGGTGGTTCATTCAGTAGGTTAAGCATCTGACTCTTGCTTTCAGCTCAGGTCGTGATCTCAGGGTTGTGAGATCGAGCCCCATGTTGGGCTCTGCACTGGGCGCGGAGCCTGCTTAAGATCCTCTCTCTGCGAGGGATCCCTGGGTGGCTCAGCAGTTTAGTGCCGCCTTCCACCCAGGGCATGATCCTGGAGTCCCAGGATCGAGTCCCACATTGGGCTCCCTGCATGGAGCCTGCTTCTCTCTCTGCCTGTGTCTGCCTCTCTCTCTCTCTCTCTCTCTCTCTCTCGGTCTCTTTCTCTTTCTCTCTCCCCCCACCAGTGTCTCTCATGAATAAATAAATAAATAAATTATAAATAATAATTATAAACAAATATAATAAATAATAATTATAAATAAATATAATAATTATAAATAAAAATAAAAATAATTAAAAAACAAAAAGATTCTCTGTCCCTCCTCCTCATTCTCTCTCTCCAAAAAAAAAAAAAAAAAAACAGAAAAAAAGGTAAAATTAACACTAACAATGCCAGCCTTTCAAAGATAATTTGTGATAATAGTTCTTTCAACCCCACTTCTGTGCATATAGATGATTGACATATGGGTATTTCATGTCATTTTAAAATAGAAATGAAGTAAAAGACTTAAGGTTTTTATCATTTTATTTTTCCTTTGTTTCAGTTATTTATAAATGAATATAATACAGTTCCATTTGAAGCTATCTCGTACCTGACTGGGGAATGCAACTATGGTGGAAGGGTGACAGACGACTGGGATAGACGTCTCCTCTTGACCATGCTGGCTGACTTTTATAACCCACTAATAATTGAAAACCCTCATTACAAGTTTTCTCCCAGTGGACACTATTTTGCACCTCCCAAAGGCACCTATGATGAGTACATTGAGTTCATTAAGGTAACTGATATCACTGGAAAATAGGGTTAGATCTAAGTGTGATTTATCTAAAACAAACAATGAAATGTTCCCCTGTAATGTAGAGGGCTAGACAAGTAGTACGGCTTCAATCAACTTTCAGTTTCTAGCAGTGACTGAAAATTGGAAGAGTTCGATTCCTCAGTGCTTTATGTTTAGTTGACCTGTAACCCTTTTTGGTCAGCATGTGTTTTATACTTTGTGCATTCACATAGCCGGTGAAAAAATATGATCCTTGCTTCATCTGCTTTCTGGTAGAATCTTCCATTTACTCAACACCCTGAGATATTTGGATTACATGAAAATGTTGATATTTCCAAAGACCTGCAACAAACAAAAATCCTCTTTGAGTCCTTGCTCCTCACGCAGGGAGGCTCCAAAAAGACAGGATCCTCAGGAAGCACTGACCAGATTCTATTAGAAATCACCAAAGATATCCTCAACAAGGTAGTGTCTCGTTTTGAATATGTTGCTCATACTATAAATGAAAATGGTACTGAAATGATAATCCAAAGGCTCCATTTAACAGCACTAGGACCTTCAGGGAGATACTTTGACTTTCGGAGCATTAGTTCCCAACTGTACAAGGTTCTTGGGAACATTTAAGAGATCATGAATTTAAAGTGCTTTGCACGGCACCTGGCGCAACGTCAGTTCTTAGTAGCTACAGTTGTGGATAAGCTGATGAACATATGACTTATTACCATTTGCAAACAAAGATGATGGATCTACTTTGTACAAACTGGAGGAAATGGTCTGAACTTGCTGGTTCAAGGAGTGAGTGGTTTTTGATCTCTACCTTAGGGAGCGAGGAGGTACAGGGAGTTAGATCAGCTCTAAATGAGCAACTACAGCTTTTTTTTTCCCCCTCCATAAAAAAGCCCGAAGTACTTAGCCTACTAGGTAAAGTGGAATGATACTCTTTCTTCTCACTTTTTTTCTGTGTCTTAAATTCAATAAGAAACTACTAAGGGAACTTTAAAAAGATTATGATCACAAGCATAGGTCCTCACAATTTCCCTTCAGGGTAAATGCTATAATGAGCCCCATACTTCAGTGTCAAGTGTTCTGACAGAGCAGAGCCTGCCCCATCGTCCACCTGCCTTGAAAGCCCACTGTCAGCACCACTCCTCTCCTCTCTGCGTTAGAGGGCTTGTCTTACATCCCCTGAAGTAGGGCCTCCCCACTGTACGCCTGGCTGCGGCCGTTGGAGAAAGAGGGAGCAGTCCTGCCGCCACCCCTGGGTGAAAGCAAGCTAGCCTCCTCCCACCCTGTCCCTTGGACTGATCTTCTGTTCTTTGACTTTTCTCACCTCTGATCCCTTACTGTTTCTGCAGCTTATGTCCCGGAGCAGGGGGTGGGGGGAAGATTTGTGCCCTTGCAGAATGGTGGCTCCTACACAGTCCCTAAGAGCAAGTTCCCTAGCAGTGACATTTGGGAATGTATTTGGGGAAAAGGGATTGTGCTAAGCCAAAGGGTCCTCGAGTGACACCACCTAGTGTAACTTTACAACAATTCTTTTGCACCACTCGGGGACCATCATCCAAGGACACTCTGGGCAGCTCAGCTTTTAGTTTGGGATCTCTTTGGGAAACTTCTTTGCCTCTTTAAGAGTGTGAATTCCAATGTCTTGAGGCTTATCAGTTCCAAAGTGCCCTTCACTTCTCAAGCATCTCTGAGGTGCCTCATAGAAACCAGACACTTGGTGCCTTCTCCCTCCCTATTCCTTGGAACCCTGCTATGGTCACAACATTAATTATTTGAAAGTGGGGTAAGCTAAGCTATTTGAAGCCAGTTGATAATTGATTGCAAGTAAATATAAAACAGTTATGAAATGGCAAATCAGTTTTATCAATGAAAAATAAGATTCAGCTTACAAAAGGATGTTTCAGAAATGTGTATCTTCCACAAAGTGCTATATAGTGAAGAGCGTGGGCTTTGCAGTTAGAGACCTGTGGATTTAAAATGATCACCTTTTGGCTGTGTGCCTTTGGGCAGTTACTCAACTTCTCTGTACAGCTGCCTCTGAACAACACAGTTTTGAACTGCACAGATCCAGGCAGCCCCCGTAGTGCTGCGGTTCAGCGCCCCCTGCAGCCCAGAGCGTGATCCTGGAGACCCTGGATGGAGTCCCACGTTGGGCTTTCTGGGTGGAGCCTGCTTCTCCCTCTGCCTGTGTCTTGGCCTCTCATTCTCTCTGTGTCTCTATGAGTAAATAAATGAAATCTTTAAAAAAAATTATGAACTGCACAGATCCACTTACATATGAATTTTTTGATAAATACAGCACAGTACTGTAAATATATCTTCTCTTCCTTAAGATTTTCTTAATAGCATTTTCTTTTATCTAGCTTACTTTATTGTAAGTTTACAGTATATTGTACATGTGACATACAAAGTATGTGTTAGTTGACTGTTGATGTTATTGTCAAGGTTTCTGGTCAATACTAGGTTATTAGTAGTTAAGGTTTTGGAGGATCGAAGTTATACATGTATTTTTGACTACGCAGAGGGGGGTTGGCGCCCAAACCCCTGCATTGCTCAAAGGTCCACTGTACTTGAATAACCTCATCTGTAAAATGGAGATGACAGTAGCTTCCTGAGAGTGCATGGTAAGGATTAAGTGAGATGATGTATGGAAAGTTATTAACACATGCCTAGTCTGTAGTAATTGCCCAGTGTTAGCTATTAGTGATGTGGTAGCTGAATGAAATGAATTCTTCGTTCTGAGAGTAACATGTGTTCTTCAAAATCTATTCTCTTAGCTACCAAATGATTTTGACATTGAAAAAGCATTACTGAAGTTTCCTGTGAGATATGAAGAGAGCATGAATACCGTGTTAGTACAAGAAATGGAAAGATTTAACAAGTAAGGATCTCTCTCCCCAGTGGTTCAGAAAACAACCAACCAAAGTTGATTTAAAAAAAAAAAAGACACACTGGTATTAAATTAAAATTTTAAGAAAAATGATCAAAACCTGCCATTTTCTTAGGATCTACCCCTACTCTTTAAAATGGTATAAATGATGATGATGGAAATGAGATCTGATTTTACTGGTGAAAATATTCATTAATCATAATTCTCACCCATCTATCACTATTCTTCTCAGGAACTAAAGACCAAATGAGCCAATGACAAGTCTTGACACATACACACTTCCCTTGTCTTCCTGAGTCCAAACTAGATCAATTAAATACCCCATGATAGCGAAAAATTATTTGCTCTGAATGTTTTTATTGAATTTTCTACAATTCCATACTGGCTTAAGGAATGGAGAAATTATTTTAGTTATGAATTTTCTAAGGTATTTTCAAGTTTATTTGGGTTTCTAGTCTTGTTAACACATAAAAATAAAACATTTAAAAACACTATGATGCCTTAATTGAGTATTTTTTATACAAAGGCCATATATATCTATATATAATAGCATACTATCTCTCAGTTGCTTAAGCTTCGAGTCTAAAACCCTCAGCTCAGGTCTATTTGTGGTTTTCTTAGCAGTTTGAGCCTACATGGGAAACAAAGTATACAAGTGTATCAATGAATATACACTTTATGCTTTAATGCATTATTCCACAAGTCTCAGCCTTTGCATTACACCTTTATAACTTTTTCCATATTTGCATAACACCCATAACATATTTACCTGATATTTTTCCTAAATGATTCCCTGCTTAAATTAGCCTAGTCTGAAGCCCTAATACTCAGAAAGCAACAATTTCAATATGTTTGTTGAATTATTTTATATATTATGTAATGATTAAAATGAAAAATGTTCATCCAAGTATCACCTAAAAGTACCTTCCATTCAAGTGGGAGGTGGCTCTATTTGGGGAGACACTCTCATAAAGCTGTGAATGAGATTTCTGCTATTTCTTCTCTGAAAACACAGTATATTGATATATACCCTCATATGTACATTGATGACATAATTCCTTTCCTTGCAGTTTAATTAAAACTATACGCAACACTCTACAGGACCTTGGAAAAGCTATAAAGGGTGTGGTTGTAATGGATTCTGCACTGGAGGCACTCTCTGGCAGTTTGCTTGTTGGAAAGGTTCCAGAAATATGGGCCACACGATCCTACCCAAGCCTTAAGCCCCTAGCAAGTTATATCACAGATTTTCTAGCCCGGTTGAACTTTTTACAGGTAAAAGATTATATATTCTATTTATATATATACATAATTTTTTTTTGGTTGACTGGAGAGAGATTAGAAACACTCTGATCACTTGAATGTCTCTGAGTTGAGCAATGTGGTTAGCAGTTTTATGGTAATCTAGCCAAAATTTTAGAATATTGAAAATAGGGGCACTTGGGTTTCTCAGTTGGTTCAGCATGTGCCTTTGGCTCAGGTCATGATCTCAGGGTCCTGGGATCGAGTCCCACATCAAGCTCCCTGCTTAGCAGGGAGTCTGCTTCTCCTTCTCCCTCTGTGATTCCCCTTGCTTGCATTCTCTTTCTCTCAAATAAATAACATCTTTAAGAGAAAAAAAAAGAGGGGGGCTCAGCGGTTTAGTGCCTGCCTTCGGCTCAGGGTGTGATCCTGGAGTCCTAGAGATCGAGTCCCACATCAGGCTCCCTGCATGGAGCCTGCTTCTCTCTCTGCCTGTGTCTCTGCCTCTGTGTGTGTGTGTGTGTGTGTGTCTCTCATGAATAAATAAATAAAATCGTTAATAAATAAATAAATAAATAAATAAATAAATAAATAAATATTTAAAACAACACACATTTCAAAGTACTGAGTAGAAAGTTAAAATTTTACTTTGCTGAAGTCCAAGTAATATGTGACATTTTTTAAGATTCTACGTTTGTGGCTCTCTGAGTCCGCATACTTGGTCTTGTGATTTTAATACTGGTGGTAAATCACAAAGAGAACCCAAGATTTGGATTTACCAATAATTGAACATTGTCTTAAAATCCGTTGCTTCTTATACCATATCTCATAAAACCAGGGAAAAATGCTTTGAAATCTCCATCCCATCCCCATCCCATCCCAAAACGCACACATAAAGGATGTTCAGGGCACTGTTTTTCCTCCCCAGTGACTCTGCTTGACCCCACTGTATGGTTAATAATTATGTGGGGTAAGAGGTGGGGAGGGTCCCTAAAATACTTCCTGGAAATTCACATCAGGTATATGACCTTTCTCTGTTCAGTTGCCTTCCTAGTACACAAGAGCTTTATTTTCATGTGGAAGCTAGCCCTAAAATAGCCAGTGCTTATAAAGATAGGGAAAGAGAAGCTTTCTCATTCGCCCCTTTTTAATTTTTACCAATCTGATAGTTCAACCATATCTTATTCTTTCAATCTGTTTTTTTTTTGAGAGAGAGAGAGAGAATGTGTGTGTGTGTGTGTGTGTGTGTGTGTGTGTGTGTGTGTGTATGCTAAGGGAGAGAATCTCAAGCAGACTCCATACTGAGCACAGAGCCCAACTCAGAGCTTGATCCCACGACCCCGAGATCATGATCTGAGCTAAAATCAAGAGTCAGATGCTTAACTGACTGAGCTACCCAGGTGCTCCATTTTTTTTTTTTAATACTGACCTTATTCTTCTTCTGGTATGTTTGCTTGCCATTTGTATTCCCGCTGTGAATTGCCTCTTCATCTCCTTGGCCCATTTTTCTTCTGGGCTGTTTCTGAAAAATTAATCTATAGGAGATTTTTGTGTAGGTTTTAATTTAACAAACAAAACTATCTAGAATGGGGTTTTCAGTGTTCAGGCTGTAGAAGAGTTGCCACTTAACAGTTTTCTCATCCATAAAATGGCCAATTTCCTTTCATAGGGCAACAGTCCATGGTATGTGGTAAGAATTCAGAAAAATTACTTAATTGTATTCCTAACAATAGTGAATATGAGAGTGTGTTTCTCAGAATTAATGTTGTGGTTTTTTTTTTTTTATCTTTGCTGATGCAATTCATGAAGCTGAGCATACCTGGGCAAATCCTAGCCACATCTACAATGTCTTCTGAGTTCCTCCTGTGTATACCAGCCTCTTTCCCCACTTTATCAAAAGCATGTGAGCTATGGTTAATCATATCCTCCCCCTTGCCATAATCATCATCATCATCTTCTTCTTCTTCTTCTTCTTCTTCTTCTTCTTCTTCTTCTTCTTCTTCTTCTTCTTTTCCTCCTCCTCCTCCTCCTCCTCCTCCTCCTCCTCCTCCTCCTCCTCCTCCTCCTCCTCCTCCCCCTCCTCCTCCTCTTCTTCTTCTTCTTCTTCTTCTTCTTCTTCTTCTTCTTCTTCTTCTTCTTCTTCTTCTTCTTCTTCTTCTTCTTCTTCTTCTTCTTCCTTTCTTCTTCTTCTTCTTCCTTTCTTCTTCTTCTCTTCTTCCTTTCTTCTTCTTCTTCTTCTTCTTCTTCTTCTTCTTCTTCTTCTTCTTCTTCTTCTTCTTCTTCTTCTTCTTTTTCTTCTTCTCCTTCTTCTTCTTCTTCTTCTTCTTCTTCTTCTTCTTCTTCTTCTTCTTCTTCTTCTTCTTCTTCTTCTTCTTCCACTTCATTTCCCAAGCTTTTCTGAAACTTTTATTGATGCTCCTTACATTTCCTGTATACTGCTTCATTCCTAAAGGGCCTTGAAGAATTATTACCTTGGTCATTTACAGGGGTCCTAGCATGGTACCTGTCAGGAGAGTCTCCAGGACAAATTCCTTTTGTTGTTAACACTGAACTCCCTACTTTCTGAAATGTGAATTTCCCCTTGGAATCATTCTATTCAAATGAGTAAGAAAGATTTTACTCATTATGGAGCACTTTTATCATCCTTCTCCACACACCTTCCTCTGAATGGATCTCTCCTGCATTGTCCCCTTACCCTTAAACAACCTGTATAGTTTTCCCCTCACCTTTCTTTCTCCTGGACTTTGGACTTCACCTTCCAATGCTTTTTAGAGTGAACAAATGAAGCAGATGAGTCATCTGGAGTTTTCTTTCTTTTCCTCTTTTCTCTCTCACCATTCATCCTATTTCATCCTATTTACCTTCCCTTTCTCCTTCCTGTGCTTTTTTTTTTTTAAGCTTTCTACACACTGGCTCTACTCTCAGATTAAATCCTGGATCTGACACTTAGTGTCTATGTGACTTTGAGCAAGATGTTATTCATCTTTATGCACACCAGTTTCCTCATATGTAAAATAGGAGGAATAACTCATGAGTTATTTTGTGGACTAAATGAGGTGATGCATGTAAAGTGCTTAGCACAGTGCCTGGCACACACTACATACCCAGTAAATGGTACCTCATTCAGAAACTCTATACAAGTAGCTGACCCAGACACTCGTGACATTCTTGGCTAAGGAAGCTCTGGAATGAGCCAGGGAATTTCCTATACACTTGCCTTCTGGGTTCTCAGAGTTTTCATGGTCATGGTGCTGGTTCTGTATGGCTTGAGTCCTTGTCAACCTCCATCTCTTTCTCCACCTCTTCTTTATCTATTTTTTATTTTTAAGATTTATTTATTTGAGATTGAGATTTTAAGATTTATTTATTTATTTATTGAGAGCATGGGAGGGAGTCTTTTTTTTTTAATAAATTTACTTTTTATTGGTGTTCAATTTACCAACATACAGAATAACCCCCAGTGCCCATCACCCATTCACCCCCACCCCCCGCCCTCCTCCCCTTCCACCACCCCTAGTTCGTTTCCCAGAGTTAGGAGTCTTTATGTTCTGTCTCCCTTTCTGATATTTCCCACACATTTCTTCTCCCTTCCCTTATATTCCCTTTCACTATTATTTATATTCCCAAAATGAATGAGAACATATAATGTTTGTCCTCCGATGGACTTACTTCACTCAGCATAATACCCTCCAGTTCCATCCACGTTGAAGCAAATCGTAGGTATTTGTCATTTCTAATGGCTGAGTAATATTCCATTGTATACATAAACCACATCTTCTTTATCCATTCATCTTTCGATGGACAGTGAGGCTCCTTCCACAGTTTGGCTATTGTGGCCATTGCTGCTAGAAACATTGGGGTGCAGGTGTCCCAGCATTTCACTGCATCTGTATCTTTGGGGTAAATCCCCAGCAGTGCAATTGCTGGGTCGTAGGGCAGGTCTATTTTTAACTCTTTGAGGAACCTCCACACAGTTTTCCAGAGTGGCTGCACCAGTTCACATTCCCACCAACAGTGTAAGAGGGTTCCCTTTTCTCCGCATCCTCTCCAACATTTGTTGTTTCCTGCCTTGTTAATTTTCCCCATTCTCACTGGTGTGAGGTGGTATCTCCTTGTGGTTTTGATTTGTATTTCCCTGATGGCAAGTGATGCAGAGCATTTTCTCATGTGCATGTTGGCCATGTCTATCTCTTCCTCTGTGAGATTTCTGTTCATGTCTTTTGCCCATTTCATGATTGGATTGTTTGTTTCTTTGGTGTTGAGTTTAATAAGTTCTTTATAGATCTTGGAAACTAGCCCTTTATCTGATACGTCATTTGCAATTATCTTCTCCCATTCTGTAGGTTGTCTTTTAGTTTTGTTGACTGTATCCTTTGCTGTGCAAAACTTATCTTGATGAAGTCCCAATAGTTCATTTTTGCTTTTGTTTCTTTTGCTTTCGTGCATGTATCTTGCAAGAAGTTGCTGTGGCCGAGTTCAAAAAGGATGTTGCCTGTGTTCTCCTCTAGGATTTTGATGGAATCTTGTCTTGCATTTAGATCTTTCATCCATTTTGAGTTTATCTTTGTGTATGGTGAAAGAGAGTGGTCTAGTTTCATTCTTCTGCATGTGGATGTCCAATTTTCCCAGCACCATTTATTGAAGAGACTGTCTTTCTTCCAATGGATAGTCTTTCCTCCTTTATAGAATATCAGTTGACCATAAAGTTGAGGGTCCACTTCTGGGTTCTCTATTCTGTTCCATTGATCTATGTGTCTGTTTTTGTGCCAGTACCACACTGCCTTGATGACCACAGCTTTGTAGTACAGCCTGAAATCTGGCATTGTGACGCCCCCAGATATGGTTTTCTTTTTTAAAATTGCCCTGGCTATTCGGGGTCTTTTCTGATTCCACACAAATCTTAAAATAATTTGTTCCAACTCTCTGAAGAAAGTCCATGGTAGGGGATCCCTGGGTGGCGCAGCAGTTTGGCGCCTGCCTTTGGCCCAGGGCGCGGTCCTGGAGACCCGGGATCAAATCCCACGTCGGGCTCTCGGTGCATGGAGCCTGCTTCTCCCTCTGCCTGTGTCTCTGGCTCTGTCTCTCCTTCTATCTCTCAAGAATAAATAAATAAAATCTTAAAAAAAAAAGTCCATGGTATTTTGATAGGGATTGCATTAAACGCGTAAATTGCCCTGGGAACATTGACATTTTCACAATATTAATTCTGCCAATCCATGAGCATGGAATATTTTTCCATCTCTTTGTGTCTTCCTCAATTTCTTTCAGAAGTGTTCTATAGTTTTTAGGGTATAGATCCTTTACCTCTTTGGTTAGGTTTATTCCTAGGTATCTTATGCTTTTGGGTGCAATTGTAAATGGGATTGACTCCTTAATTTCTCTTTCTTCAGTCTCATTGTTAGTGTATAGAAATGCCATTGATTTCTGGGCATTGATTTTGTATCCTGCCACGCTGCCAAATTGCTGTATGAGTTCTAGCAATCTTGGGGTGGAGACTTTTGGGTTTTCTATGTAGAGTATCATGTCATCGGTGAAGAGGGAGAGTTTGACTTCTTCTTTGCCAATTTGAATGCCTTTAATGTCTTTTTGTTGTCTGATTGCTGAGGCGAGGACTTCCAGTTCTATGTTGAATAGCAGTGGTGAGAGTGGACATCCCTGTCTTGTTCCTGATCTTAGGGGAAAGGCTCCCAGTGCTTCCCCCATTGAGAATGATATTTGCTGTGGGCTTTTCGTAGATGGCTTTTAAGATGTTGAGGAATGTTCCCTCTATCCCTACACTCTGAAGAGTTTTGATCCTGTATTTGGAATGTATTTGGAATGGATGCTGTGTTTTTTCAAATGCTTTCTCTGCATCTAATGAGAGGATCATATGGTTCTTGGTTTTTCTCTTGCTGATATGATGAATCGCATTGATTGTTTTATGAGTGTTGAACCAGCCTTGTGTCCTGGGGATAAATCCTACTTGGTCATGGTGAATAATTTTCTTAATGTATTGTTGGATCCTATTGGCTAGTATCTTGTTGAGAATTTTTGCATCCATGTTCATCAGGGATATTGGTCTGTAATTCTCCTTTTTGGTGGGATCTTTGGTTTTGGAATTAAGGTGATGCTGGCCTCATAGAACGAATTTGGAAGTACTCCATCTCTTTCTATCTTTCCAAACAGCTTTAGTAGAATAGGTATGGTTTCTTCTTTAAACGTTTGATAGAATTCCCCAGGGAAGCCATCTGGCCCTGGACTTTTGTGTCTTGGGAGGTTTTTGATGACTGCTTCAATTTCCTCCCTCGTTATTGGCCTGTTCAGGTTTTCTATTTCTTCCTGTTCCAGTTTTGGTAGTTTGTGGCTTTCCAGGAATGCGTCCATTTATTCTAGATTGCCTAATTTATTGGCATATAGCTGTTCATAATATGTTTTTAAAATCGTTTGTATTTCCTTGGTGTTGGTAGTGATCTCTCCTTTCTCATTCATGATTTTATTAATTTGAGTCTTCTCTCTCTTCTTTTTAATAAGGCTGGCTAATGGTTTATCTATCTTATTAATTCTTTCAAAGAACCAACTCCTGGTTCTGCTGATCTGTTCCACAGTTCTTCTGGTCTCGATTTCGTTGAGTTCTGCTCGAATCTTTATTAACTCCTTTCTTCTCCTGGGTGTAGGATCTATTTGCTGTTTTTTCTCTACCTCTTTTATGTGTAAGGTTAGCTTTTGTATTTGAGTTCTTTCCAGTTTTTGAATGGATGCTTGTATTGTGATGTAATTTGTATTAGGACTGCTTTTGCTGCATCCCAAAGATTTTGAACGGTCGTATCTTCATTCTCATTAGTTTCCATGAATCTTTTTAATTCTTCCTTAATTTCCTGGTTGACCCTTTCATCTTTTAGCAGGATGATCCTTAACCTCCACGTGTTTGAGGTCCTTCCAAACTTCTTGTTGTGATTTAGTTCTAATTTCAAGGCATTATGGTCTGAGAATATGCAGGGGATGATCCCAATCTTTTGGTATCGGTTCAGACCCGATTTGTGACCCAGTATGTGGTCTATTCTGGAGAAAGTTCTGTGTGCACTTGAGAAGAATGTGTATTCAGTTGAGTTTGGATGTAAAGTTCTGTAGATATCTGTGAAATCCATCTGGTCCAGTGTATCATTTAAAGCTCTCATTTCTTTGGAGATGTTGTGCTTAGAAGACCTATCGAGTATAGATAGAGCTAGATTGAAGTCACCAAGTGTAAGTGTATTATTATCTAAGTATTTCTTCACTTTGGTTATTAATTGATTGATATATTTGGCAGCTCCCACATTCGGGGCATATATATTGAGGATTGTTAAGTCCTCTTGTTGGATAGATCCTTTAAGTATGATACAGTGTCCCTCTTCATCTTGCACTATAGTCTTAGGGGTAAATTTTAGTTTATCTGATATAAGGATGGCTACCCCTGCTTTCTTTTGAGGACCATTCGAATGGTAAATGGTTCTCCAACCTTTTATTTTCAGGCTGTAGGTGTCCTTCTGTCTAAAATGAGTCTCTTGTAGCAAATAGATGGGTCCTGCTTTTTTATCCAGTCTGAAACCCTGCGCCTTTTGATGGGGTCATTAAGCCCATTCACGTTCAGAGTTACTATTGAGAGATACGATTTTAGTGTCACCATGATATCTATTCAGTCCTTGTTTTTGTGGATTGTTCCACTGAACTTCTTCTTAAAGGGGAATTTTAAGAGTCCCCCTTAAAATTTCTTGCAGAGCTGGTTTGGAGGTCACATATTCTTTCAGTTCCTGCCTGTCTTGGAAGCTCTTTATCTCTCCTTCCATTTTGAATGAGAGCCTTGCTGGATAAAGTATTCTTGGTTGCATGTTCTTCTCATTTAGGACCCTGAATATATCCTGCCAACCCTTTCTGCCCTGCCAGGTCTCTGTGGAGAGGTCTGCTGTTACCCTAATACTCCTCCCCATAAAAGTCAGGGATTTCTTGTCTCTTGCTGCTTTAAGGATCTTCTCTTTATCTTTGGAATTTGCAAGCTTCACTATTAAATGTCGAGGTGTTGAACGGTTTTTATTGATTTTAGGGGGGGGATCTCTCTATTTCCTGGATCTGAATGCCTGTTTTCCTTCCCAGATTAGGAAAGTTTTCAGCTATGATTTGTTCAAATACATATTCTGGCCCTCTATCCCTTTCAGCACCCTTGGGAACCCCAATTAAATGTAGGTTTTTCTTCCTCAGGCTGTCGTTTATTTCCCTTAATCTATCTTCATGGTCTTTTAATTGTTTGTCTCTTTTTTCCTCAGTTTCCCTCTTTGCCATCAACTTGTCTTCTATGTCACTCACTCGTTCTTCCACCTCGTTAACCCTGGTCGTTAGGACTTCTAGTTTGGATTGCATCTCATTCAATTGATTTTTAATTTCTGCCTGATTAGCTCTAAATTCTGCAGTCATGAAGTCTCTTGAGTCCTTTATGCTTTTTTCTAGAGCCACCAGTAGCTGTATAATAGTGCTTCTGAATTGGCTTTCTGACATTGAATTGTAATCCAGATTTTGTAACTCTGTGGGAGAGAGGACTGTTTCTGATTCTTTCTTTTTAGGTGAGGTTTTCCTTCTAGTCATTTTGCTCAGTGCAGAGTGGCCAAAAGCAAGTTGTATTGGGAAAAGGAGAAAAAGAGAGGAGAGAAAGAAGGAAAGAAAAGAGAAAAAGAAAAAAGGAAGAAAAAAAGAAGAAAAAGAGAAAGAAAAAGAAAGAAAGGAAAAAAGGGTGGGGAAAGGAAACAAATCAAAAAGAAAAAAACAAAAAACAAACAAACAAAAAAAACAAAAAAACAAAAAAACCACGGGGGAGTATCTTCCAATTCTGTATACTTTAAGTCCCTTGACTTCCCCTGGAACTTGTCCGTCTCGCTGGTCTTCTGGGGGAGGGGCCTGCTGTGCTGATTCTCAGGTGTGAGCACTTGGGCTCTGCCCTTGGGCTCACTTGAGCTGCTCTGCCCCTGCCTGGTGCAGGGCTCAATGGGGGTTGTTTACCCGGTGAGGCCCCGGGAGGAAGCCACAGTGGCGGGGTCAGCTCTGGGACCCTGGATTCAGCCCCCGCAGTAGCTCCGGGGCTCTCCGTCTGCAGGGCCTGGGGGCTCCGGGGCGGGGCCACTGATCTGCTCAGCTCCGGGCAGGAGCGTTCTTGCTGTCCTGGGCCCTCCCGGCCTCTGCCTGTCCCGGGGGAGGCCGGATCCTGGGCTGTGTCCCGGCGCCCTGTGCTCCGGGGCCTGCGCTGTTGGATTCGCGCTCCCGGCTGTGCAGCCCCCTCCGCGGAGCCGCCGTCTGAGCCCCTCCGAGCTGCTCTGGGGCCCGCCGTGTGCGCTGCAGCCCTTAGGGAGCTCGGCCGCGGCTTGTGGGGCTCTCCCCGGGGCGCAGGTGCCTGTTAGTGTCCCCGGGAGCCCGAGGGCATCCCCGCCCTCCTGGGTCCTGCTCTAAACTCCCTGCGAGCCCCTTTCCGCGGGGAAGGTTGGTGCAGCTCCTGCTCCTCCAGGATGGGGCTCTCCTGTCCTGGGGACACTCCCCCCGGCCTCAGCCCGGCTCCTCGCGGGGCCCCTCCCCCTTGGAGGCCTTTTGTTCCTTTATTTCTTTTTTTCCGTCTTCCTACCTTGATAGAAGCTCGAACTCTTCTCACTGTAGCATTCCAGCTGTTCTCTCTTTAAATCTCAGGCCGAATTCGTAGATTTTCAGGATAATTTGAAGGTTTTCTAGGTAATTTGGTGGGGACAGGTGACTTGGGGACCCTACTCTTCCGCCGTCTTGCCCCTCCTCTGGGAGGGAGTCTTGTAGAAGGAAAGAATCTCAAGCAGATGCCCCACTGAGCAGGAGGTCCCCCCAACGCCTGGCTGGATCTTACAACCCTGAGATCATGATCTGAGCGGAAATCAGGAGTCGGATACTTAACCTGCTGAGCCACCCTGGTGCCCTTCCACCTCTTCTTGATTTGATAATTCGTGCTGTTGCAACATCTCTAGCACCAGTCTGTTCTCTTCCACCCAGGAAGCAAAGCTGGCTTCTTCCCACAGTGCACCACTCACCCAGAGACAAAGTTCATTTTATGGATTCATCTGTTCATTCAAGTAATGTGAATTGAATTCAATTCATTCAACACAGGAGGGCTCTGTGATATGATGCGTAAGATGTCTAAAGGTGGTTGCTTTTGAGTGGGATTAAGTAATATAATCTCCAAATAATTTACCTTTGGCTCTTTGCAGAAGATGTGAATCTTTCTAACTTTGTTTTATTCAGGTTAATGTTAAAATTAGTTTGAATTTTCCAAGGAAAGCAACTATAAGGGAAAAGAGGTAGAAGGCCAAGATAGGTTATGTGCTTTGTGTCAGGGAAGGGAATCCTGTGATGGAAAGTGTGGGCAGCACAAAAACCAGAATCAGGAACTGCATATGAGGTGATGCTGTGTGAGTTGGGAAATAAAAAATTTTTTTTTTTTTTTTTTGCCCTTTACAGGACTGGCATAATTCAGGAAAACCTAATGTGTTTTGGCTCTCAGGATTCTTTTTCACCCAAGCCTTCCTAACTGGAGCTATGCAGAATTATGCCAGAAAATACACTATCCCTATTGATATACTAGGATATGAATTTGAGGTACAGTAACCCCCAAACTCCATAGTATGTCATTTTATCAAAATCATGTATTTAAGCAAGGAAAATATGCAGAGTTCCTGTCTTTATGGTACATTATAAACTATTTGACTTCTCTCCATTCTTTGTGTTTCATGAAAGTATATAGTATTTGTCTTGCTGTGTCTGATAGGACTTTTATATGTTTCAATTTTCCACTCAGTCTAATGCCACTCTTCTGTTGTCACATAAATTAATATGAGGTACAGTAAAACCTGATAAAATGCTTCAAAAAGAACTGTATTATACATTTTTACATTTACACTTTTACTGACAAATTTATGGTTCTGCAAGTTATGATATAATGAATGGAGTTTCCCTGAACACATTCTGAAAATGGAGCAAATGTTTTCCTTACGTGATGAAGTTGTCTGGGGAATAGACCGTTACTAGTGTGTGCCTCTCCCTTCAGGTCATCCCTGCTGATACATCTGAGACTGCTCCAGAAGACGGCGTGTACATCCACGGATTATACCTTGATGGAGCGCGTTGGGACAGAACCAGGTCAGGGCTTGAGACTGTGGAGGTTTCTTTCGTTGTAGCCAAACGAGTAAAGCACTCTGTCCACTGCTGCTCCCCCTGCCACTCCCACCCAGTCCACCCCAACAGAAGGCCTCTCCTAGGGAATATGGCAAACAGTAAAAAATATCAGAATTCTTGCCATAAATCATTACTCAGGCTAGGGCAATTGATAAGTGAGTCTTTTAAGATCCTAAAGAATTTTTAGCTAATATTTTTCAGTGGTCTTACTAGTAGAAGTTAGTTGACATTATTTAAGAGTTTTAGGACTCTTACCTTCTGTTTTGTAACATGCAGGAGTGCCTCACTTTTAAACATTTTACAGTTCTAGTAAACTTCCCATTTCTGTTGGTGAATGGAGAACTTTTTCTTATAGTTCGATGACATAATGAATAAATATTTAAAATAAATACTGAATTTCCAGCTTAGGAAACTGAGCATTGCTGTACTTGTTTAAAATACGGAGGGGTGGGGGATCCCTGGGTGGCACAGCGGTTTGGCGCCAGCCTTTGGCCCAGGGCGCGGTCCTGGAGACTCGGGATCGAATCCCACGTCAGGCTCCCGGTGCATGGGGCCTGCTTCTCCCTCTGCCTCTGTCTCTGCCTCTCTCTCTCTCTTTGTGTGTGTGACTATCATAAATAAATAAAAATAAAAAAATACGGAGGGGTGGAGTACCTGGGTGGCACAGTCAGTTACAGAGGACTCTTGGTTTGGGCTTAGGTCTTGATCTCAGGGTGGTGGGATTGGGCCCTGCTGGGCTCTGTGCTCAGCAGGGAGTCTACTAAAGATTCTCTCCCTCTACCCATCCCACTCCTGCTCTCTCTCTCTAAAATAATAGATCTTTAAAAAAATATTTAAGGTTAAGAGGGAAGGAGAGAGATTATTTTGCTTGGAACCCTGCTCTTTATCATTCCATTAATAAGCACAATCCTCTATTTCCAGGGTCAGGCTTTGCTCTCAAGGGAGGATTAAAGGCTGAGGCCCAGAGAATAACTTGAGGGGAGCATGAAGGAGGCTGTACAGAGATCATTCCAAGGCAGGGCTAAGAGGAAATTTAGCTGCACCTAGTTCCTGTGGTTATTCTTTTCTCTCTTCTTCAATCTAATGACATTTGTTGGGGCAGCCCGGGTGGCTCAGCAGTTTAGTTAGTGCCACCTTTGGCCCAGGGCGTGATCCTGGAGACCCGGGATCAAGTCCCATGTCAGGCTCCCTGCATGGAGCCTGCTTCTCCCTCTGCCTGTGACTCTGCCTCTCTCTCTCTCTGTCTCTCATGAATAAATAAATAATAAAAAACAAAATCTTAAAAAAAAATAATGACATTTGTCTTAACTTACCTTTTCTTATATATCTATTCATTCATCTTTTCCTTTCTTCTTCCTCCCTCCCTCCCTCCCTCCCTCATTTTTTCCAACTAATAAACAAATAACATAGCGTAGGGAAAAGAAACCACATTTTCTAGACAGGCAAATATACAGTTGAATCCTGACTCTGGCACTTAAGGATTGTGTTACTGTGAAAACTACTCAACCCCTCTGAGCCTCCACTCTTCATCCATGGAACAGGAATGGGGACAATGTTACAGTGAGGACCAAGTGTGATAGGATAGTGTCGGCCTCATGAATGGTACTTAAAAAGTGACGGGGTGCCTAGGTGGCTCAGTTGGTTAAGCAGCTGCCTTCAGCTCAGGTCATGATCCCGGGATCCTGGGATCAAGCTCCACATCAGTGGAGAGTCTCTCAGTGGAGAGTCTGCTTCTCCCTCTACCCCTCCCCTCCCCTTGCTCATGAACATGTTCTCTCTCTCTCTCTCTCTCTCTCAAATAAATAAATAAATAAATAGTGACAGGAATTTATATTTGTCTACTGTTTGCACACATTGCCTTGCCATAATTGTCTTCTGTTTCTTTCAATTATTCATTGCCACTTCCTTGGCTTTGTTATGTTTTGTTTTATATTTCATTCTCTGCATATTCTGGTCCTCTTATATTAAAAGCCAGTATCTAAGTAGCAATTTCTAGAAGTATATTTCATTTTATTTCTAATAAACATGTCAATTTCTCCTCACAGTGGATTGCTTGCTGAACAACATCCCAAACTTCTATTTGACCTGATGCCCATCATATGGATAAAACCAAGTAAGTATATCTCTAACAAAATTTCCTATGAGTTTTAGGGAGGGTAATGGTAGATATTTTTAATGGCTCCCCCAATTAAGTCTCTGTTCAAACCTATTAAGACTTAGTTCAATTAAACAGCGACTTAATGTTTACATTGGAAATATATTGTTCCCTTGTTACATGTTGCATTCATATTATTATTCTGGGAATATCATTCTGCCTCTTTTCCCTCTTATCCCATGGGATGCAACATCTTCTCTGCCCCTCCCACACACTTCTACCTTCCCAGAGTCCAGGGCTTCCTGTCAACATTTTGATTCTGAAATGCCTTTGCACACCTCTCAGAAATACACATAGGCTTGACACCATCTCCAGTTAGTGGCTAGAGTCTTCTGGCTACAGGAAACTCCTAGACCCAAGAGCCAGCCAGGTGCCCCAAAGCACAGATATTGCAAGTCACAGGGAGTGGAGGCCAACTCTCTCCTCCTGGGAAAGCTACTTGCTCCTTCCCTTCTTCTGCTACCATCGTTTTTCCATGAGTCTAAACAAATGAGGCTCATTCCTGTGTTTTTTCTTTCTTCTCTAGTGTTTTTGTTTTCCAATAACTACTAATGGAAACATTTCCAAATTACCCACAATCACCACCTAATCCATTAAGTATTTTCATTATTAACACACTTCAATTATAATTATGAGAAATGTAGCTTTAGTTTAGAAAGACTTCTAATATCTCATATTGGGTCTTTGAAGGATAATATGTAGGTTCTTTCTGGGAGTAGGTGAGAGTTAGTGTGTTTTTCCTAGTAATAAGTTGCTGAAAGCAAATAGTGACTTCTGCTTCTTCTGATTTATGCATTTCTTGTATTCAGGCCCTAAGCATTAGTGTCTTCTCTTTTTTTTTTTTTAGTGTCTTCTCTTTTTATCTCTGCCTCATTTCTGTGCTGTTTTATTCTTTCTTCTTTACTCTTTCTTCCCTACCTTCTCCTCTCCTTCTCTCCCATATCCTTTTGAATGTTTTCACACCTTCAGGTAAGTGATAAAGATACTTTATTGATTTCTATGCTCTAGACCAAGAATCGTGCATCATATGAAATCATTTGTTTCACAGCCATAATTATATACCAACTGTAAACAACAATAACAACATTGAAATGTTCAAATATTATAATCATGATCTTAGATTCAGTACTAAAATAGTTATTCCTTTAGTCACAGTGGCTGTTTGTATTTCTTTCTTTTCTAAGCCAAAAGGTCTGAGATTGTGAAGTCAAATGCCTATGTCTGTCCCCTCTACAAGACAAGTGAACGTAAAGGAACTCTTTCCACCACAGGACATTCTACTAACTTTGTCATTGCAATGCTGTTAAAGACGGACCAACCCACTCAACATTGGATCAAGCGTGGGGTTGCCTTACTTTGTCAGTTGGATAACTAAATTGGACAAACAAGAAAAAATCTGAAAGACATTTCAAAAAAATTCTGTGTTGTCTTCACTTACTTCAAAATATATGTATTATAAAACCAAGTATCTTTGTGTCACTCTTTTTTTTTTTTTAAGAGGCTCTATGCCCAGTGTGGAGTACAATAGAACACTTGAACTCACAACCCTGAGATCAAGCCCTAAGCTAAGATAGAGTTGGATACCTAAGTGACTGAGCCACCCAGTCTTTCTTTTAAATAGTCTACCATTCCTGATGCAGCACTCTTGACTAGAATATAGCCCTTCTAGAAGACATGAAAAGAAATGTTTCTTCAAAGCATATGAAAAACCTTTGAAACTTTCATTTATTTGATAATAGGTGAAAAACAGATTTTGGGAAACTAACCAGATAAAACTTATATCAGAAAATACCTTGTTTTCACAAGTGTTAAGTCATTTCTTAGTTTCAGTAATAGTTGACTTTGCACTCACCTACCAGAGGTGATTCTAAATAAGGAAAATATTAGAACAACTCCAGAAACAAACCTCTTACATCACACTTTTACAGCATTAGCTCCACTTCTCACAGGACCCCTGTGTCAAGGGAGGGGAAACTCAGATAGTATAGTTTCTGTGCAAAAGCAATAAGATGGCTGGGGGCAGGAGCACCTGGGTTGCTCAGTGGTTGAGCGTCTGCCTTTGGCTCAGGTTGTGATCCTGGGGTCCTGGGATCGAATCCCACATTGGGCTCCCTAGATGGAGCCTGCTTCTCCCTCCACCTATGTCTCTGCCTCTCTCTGTGTGTCTCTCATGAATAAATAAATAAATAAAATTTTTTTTAAAAGATGGCTGGGGGCAGGCCTACATACCCATTGATTTCCTGTTTAATTGGAAATGCCAAGTGTCTCTTACTTTAATAGTTAATAGTATTATTATTTAGCATATATTCATAATATTAGTATAGATGAACAATTCTAAAACATTTCAATGAAACAAAACTATAGTTGAAATTTTATTATCTTGTGTGGAATTAATGTCTTCCTTGAGATTCCCAGGACACTTGAGGCCGCAGCTCTGTAACCTACAGAAAATGTAGGTGCAGCACCCAGTGAATTGGGACTGTTGGGACAGTTGTTTTGCTAAATCGGTCAGAGAAAAAAAATGTTTGGCCTCTCAAGTGGAAAATTGATTCTGTTCTGCAGTGGCTATGTGCGTGAGTCTTAAGAGAATGAATTTATTTCACACAGAAAATGCCCCCCTGCAAAAGCATTTTATACCAGGAATAAAATGTTTGGTCCTTTAAATTTGATGAATATAGCAGTGAAGAAAAGAGATCGTGTTTCCAAAGAGAGCTAAACCACATAAAAAAAAAAAAAAAAACCATGGAGAATATGCCAGACTGTCTTATGATCAGGTATTTATAGCAAAGCTATTAATGGAATGGTCACTACAGGGGAGTGGAGATCCTAAATATAAATGAAAATTCTGATGTGCTAATCTTTAACAGTGAAAACTTCCGTGCTCTCCTAAAGGATATAACAGAAGGTAAAAGTCTTTGGTATGTGATCAAACCTATTCTATGCTAAAATGGAAAAGTTCTTTTAAAAACCATTGGGATATTGCCTAATAGAATACATTGTTTTTTTACTACCACTACTCCTGTCATATGCTGTATTATGAGAGTGCACATTCCTGTAATATGTTTGTTTTTAGTGTGTACTGTTATTTTCAGCATAAAGACGTCCTTCGGGGTAAGTGCTACATTCACTGAGAAAAAACTCCTAAGCCAAGTCTAAAATAAATCATTATTTTCATAGTTAAAATGACACCTACCTAAGTTTTATATGAAGGTGGTTTTTCTTGAATAGGCTTTAAGTAAATGGCTGCTCATGGAGACTTATAATTTATGTTAAATTTGTGGCGGTTCAGAAAACTATTTTAAATTTATTGGAAAAATTTAATGAGTATTTTTTTCTAAATTTAGCATCTATCAATCCTATCAATTTGTAGTTTTCTGAATTTCACTTGCAATTTTAAGTATTTTATTATCTTGTTTTCACAGCTGGAAAAATATTTTTAATTCATTCTGACTTTAAATCTGTCAGCATTCCACATGGATAATTATACCAGTGATGAAGACACAGATGAGGACTTTGATACCCAGCTCATCATCCAGTGGAGTTTACAGGATGTTCACCGGCCGGGGACTACACAGCAGGCGCCTGCAGATGAGAGGTATTGTATCCCACTGGTGATGTGATGTGAGCATTCAACAGTTGAGACTTGTCATTAGCATGATGCTAGTGTTATGATAAAAACAGGAGAGGAGGTCAAAATCCAAGGAGCTCTCATTTAAATACCTATGAGACTTGATGTCTCACCAGCCAGACAGGAAAATTTGGAAATAATTCAGGATGTAATTAGGGAGTAAACAGTTGAAGGAGTTTGGTAGCAATTCTGGCTTGGGGACTGGCAGGCTGGAAATGAGAAGAAATACATGAGGATATGAATAGAGGACTCGAATGCATCTTGTCTTTGCAGAGCCAAGGGAATGCATAAATTCAACCAACACGAAGAGAAAATTATCCTCAACCTCAGTGGGGAGATAAGGTCAGGTCCAGTCTTTATTCAAATCAAAGGAGGAATTATGTAAACTTAAACCCTTTCCAAAGGGTGTGTATGCAGAGTTCTGTAATGACAGCAATAGAAAAGGAACTCATGGGTCCCCCAGTGGTGGAAAAGAATCGCCCTGGAGGTAGAATGTTCACAGCCAGGCACACCTGCTCAAATGGTCTCTGGCTAGCTGATCTACAACCTCATTCCCGATCCCCCCCCCCACACACACACACCTCTGGCTAGTTACTATTGTTTTTCAGGGTAATAAACCCTGTTTGCTTGGGATGGTGATTTCTATTTGCCTGCTGGAGGTAAAACTGAATAAATATATTTTAACTCCAAGAGATTTTATAATTATAGAGATGTTGACCTAAAACTATAGTTTGTTTTTTTTAAGTAACAAACTCATGGACTGATCACTTTGTGCCATCCTATTTAAGCATCTCATAAATATTGACTCATTTAAATTTTAATTCTCATGTAGTAAGTACTATTATCCCCGCGTAGAGATGAGGAGACAAGTAAGTGTTACCCAAAGTCACAGGGCTAGTAAGTGAGAGGCAGGCAGTCTGGCTTCAGAGTCTGTGCTCTTTACCACACCACTCTTACACTTTTGTGTTACATTTAGGAATAATCTTTAAAATTTTATAAAGAAGTTGGGTTTCTTAGATTATGTTATTTAACCTTATGATTAAAATTTTTAAATTCATTCAGTAATTAAGTCATTATTTTAGGTTGAAAGGCATTAAGATTTTGATGATTGAAATGTTTCAGAGAAATTAAAATTAACTATTGCTACAAATCTCTGTCATTGGACTTGCAAGAGTTATGTGGTACTTAGGAAAGCTTGCTGAGTTGGTCAGGCACTTGAAGGAATTAGGAAACACTTCTTGAGACAGGTGGAATAATGCCGGAAGAGCAGTTTCCCTGGAGCGCATTTAGGGTCACACTGTATTTTGGAAGTATTTCCGTGAAGCCTCAGTAACTGCCTCAGTTCATCCTCAACTAACTACCATTGCCCTTACCCTTTGTTTTTTTATTAAGTGCCTTTGTTTTTCCCTCAGTTTGGGGCTTACATATATATGTTTTCTATGCAGCTTCCATCACTTTTTGAGAGCTGAGTACAAGAAGATAATTGAAACAATAGAGACAGTTAAGTACTCTTCCTATTCTATTCCTGCTAAATTCAGGAAGCCTAGAAGCAGGTTCTCCCAAATGCTCAATATTGTGCAACCCAGATCCACCTATGATTCTCTAGAGCCCATAAGAAAATACTGTGGCACAATTTAGCAAAGCCCTGCTGAGTTCCTGGGCGGGGCGGGCGGGTAGGGGCTGAACTGAGCTGTGAGCTGTTGGTCTGTACATGACAATATGAGGAGGGGCAGCCGCAGGCCTGATGGGGGGCAGGGGGTGCTAACAGAGGAACGCTAGGCAAAAGGCCTTACTGCTGCTTCGTCCTATGCCTATGCCATTTTCATGTGTCTCTCATGAAGCGTGGCGGTAGAACTCTGTCCTCTCCTGACGGTGGAATTCAGAAGCAGCTTGGGCTGCCTCCTGTGTGTGCCAAATGTGAATCTGTTCCCATTTGACTTGTTAATAGGTAAGGAAGATGCATTGTCACACTTGACCAAGTACCATTCTGCTTTTGATGAAGCAGATGGGATGGGCTGGCTTCCTCTGCATAAGGCTGCGGTGCAATTAAACAAGAACATTTTGGAAATAACCCTGAAAGGTAAGCTCCCTTTATAACTCTTCCTGATGATTCTGAGAAATAAATTTAAAACTTATTTCTATATCTTAACCTGTGTGGTCTAATGGATTTATTTCAGCTTCAAAACCCAGCGTGTGGGAACAAACCACCCACAATGGTGAAACACCACTTTTTTTGGCTGTCAGCACTTGCCTCTTAGAAAATGCCAGTTTTCTTCTTCTCAATGGCTGCAATCCGAATGCCAAGAATTCTGAAGGCAATTCTCTTCTTCTTACAGGTAAACTAATACCTTGTCTCTGGAAAACAGTCTGTGATTCCGAGTGTCACCTATGCCCATAGGTTTCAAAGGGAACTTTTTAAAATTTTAATTCCAATTTAAATACAGTGTAATATTAGTTTCATATGTACAGTATCACGAGTCAGCACTTCCATACAACACCTGGTGCTCATCACGACAAGCACACTCCTTAATCCCCTTCACCTATGTCATCCCTGCCCTCCTCTCTGGCAACCATCCGTGTGTTCTGCATAGTTAAGAATCTGTTTCTTGGTTTGCCTTTGTCTCTTTTCCGTGCCCCCCACCCCGCCCCTTGCTCATTTGTTTTATTTCTTAAATTCCACATGTAAGTGAAATCATACGGTATTTATCTTTCCCTGATTTCACTCAGCATAGTACTCTCTAGCTCCGTCCATGTCATTGCAAATGGAAAGGCAGCTTTTTGTGCATAGTTGCCGTACTGCCATCCTGGTTCCACCTGACCAGATGTGGGTACCTGACCCCCAAGAGGTTTTCTATAGAATGGCCTGTGGGATGGCCTGGTGTAGAATCTCTGCCAATTAGGTGATCATTTTGCACGGTTGCTTAACGAGTTAATTTGGGTATAAGGGGTGAACAGAGTAGAAGGAGGCAACTGATGGTAGGTTGAATATAAATGAGCGATTTTGCTCCCTCCTGAGTCTTCACTAAAATTATACTTACATTGTTTAGAAGAGGTAAGATACGGGGGTGCCTAGGTGGCTCAGTTGGTTAAGCATCTGCCTACCGCTTAGGTCATGATCCCAGGATCCTGGGATTGAGCCCTGCATTGGACTCCTTGCTCAGTGGGGAGCCTGCTTCTCCCTCTCCATCTGCCTGTTGCTCTCCCTGCTGTTCTCTCTCTCAAATCAATAAGTAAAATCCTTAAAAAAAAAAAAAAAGAGGTAAGATACAAAACAATGAGAAGAACGGGAGAGGATGGGATCCCTGGGTGGCGCAGCGGTTTGGCGCCTGCCTTTGGCCCAGGGCGCGATCCTGGAGACCCGGGATCGAATCCCACATCGGGCTCCCGGTGCATGGAGCCCGCTTCTCCCTCTGCCTGTGTCTCTGCCTCTCTCTCTCTCTCTGTGACTATCATAAATAAATAAAAAAATAAAAAAAAATAAAAAAAAAAAGAACGGGAGAGGAGACAATAGCAACATAGTTTTTTAAAACCTGGAGAGCAGGTGGATGAGTAGTCAGTGACAAGAAAGCCAAATCTTAACTTGCTAGTGGAGAAAGCAACACAATTACATCAAAAGGTATGGGAGTTGTGGGTAATAGTTACCTTGTGGAGCACCGGTGAAGGACACGGAGCTAACATAGGAAAATTGCTGGAACACTATTAAGGAACAAGTCCTCATAGCTGCAGATCCCTTCTCCCAATCTGCCCTGCAAAGAGAGACCCCTCTCTCCATGCCACCTGAATTCTGGAGGTTCATTTTCTGGGCAGTTTAAACAGAGGCTCTCTAGACTGGGGGGATATTCAGCAATGGTGGGAGTACTGGATGGAAAACACTGGAGAAATTAAGCAAACACAGGTGAGACCTCCCAGCCCTCCTCTTCCACCAGGATTCTAGAAAGCTGGCAGCCAGAACTCTGCCTTCCAAGAGGAGGCTTCTCTGGGGAATTTGATATAATGAAAGTGAAGTTGGGGGCTTCCCAACAAATGGCCCAGGCATATCAATACTCAATTAGGAACACAGTCCAGGAGCTACTCCCAATGTTCAAGATCCCCAATTAGCTCTAGTCCCCAACTCTTAATCACGAGCAGACTGACAAGAATGACTATCTGAGAAAAGACTTCAGCAGAGATAAACAACTTGAAGGAGACAGACTATTTATGGAAAATACAATGTAGGGGGAAATTATGATAATGTTAGAAAATTTAGTGAGAAGTAATGAAATAACAGGACATTGCAAAAATATTGAACCAAAAAATGCTCTTGAAAATTAAAAATGGTAGTGGAAGTATAAAACTCAAACCAAATGCTGGGAGATGAAAGCATCCAGAAAAAGATAAGAAATGGGAAATAAGAAAGAAAAAGAAAAAAGCTCAGACTATCTAAAAGGGAGCAACATGTGAATCTCAGAAATACTAGAAAGAGAATAGACAAGATGGAGATGGTATATCATCAGTGAATAAGCCAAGAAAATGATTTCCTAAAACAAAGGATAGGAGTTCCCAAAATCAAAGTGCACACTAATGCCAGCTCAATGAGTTAAGACTCGGTACCCTTGGCACTCTGTATTTCCAGTTCTAGAGCACTTTCCATGGCACAGTATAAAATGGTTATGAACAGAATTCACACGGATTCAACATGTGTCACCTAGCAAGTTTCCTCACACACAGTGGGTGCCAATAATTAACAAATGGATAGAGAGATGGATAGGAACATATATTTTTTAAAGATTTATTTATTTGAGAGAGAGAGAGCACAGGCATAAGCGATAGGGGCAGAGAGGGGGAGGGAGAGAGAAGCTCAAGCAGACTCTAGGCTGAGCATGGAGCTAGACATGGGGCTTGATCCCAGGACCCTGACATCATGACCTGAGCCAAAACCAAGAGTTGGTCACATAACTGACTGTGTCACCCAGGCACCCTGAGAGATGGATCCATTAAGTTGTTTTAGAATCTTCAAGGACTTGCAGATTATCATCCATATGTGAATGATAACAGCATAAATGCAGAAGAGCCAATTAGAAAATTTTAACAAAATATGAGGTTAAAAATAATTTCCTAGGGCGCCTGGGTGGCTCAGTTGGGTAAGTGTGTGACTCTTGATTTCGGTTCAAGTTGTGATCTCAGGGTCCTGAGACTGAGTCCCAAATTGGGCGCCGTGCTGAGGATGGAGCCTGCTTGGGATTCTCTATCTCCCTCTGCCCCTCTGCTCATGCACACATGTGCAGTCTCTCTTTCTCTCTCTCTCTCAAAAAAAAAAAAAAAAATTTCCTGATTATTGCTGGTTTTGTTTCTCTTTGTTTAATGCACTTAATAAGCATTTCTAGGGCTGTATTGGGTACTTAAGTTCCCATTTTCTTGAGGGAAGCAACATAAAAATGATAAATGAAAATTTCACGTTTATGTTTTTCAGCCACCTTAGCAGCCAATAGATGACAACTGTTCATGGCTTACAAAAAAGCCAGTAGGCTATTGATATAAAACACTATTAATATTATTAGATATAAGCTTCATTTTACAGTCTGTTCCCTAAGCACAAAATGCTGGCACATGGAAGTAGGTAGGAGGTGCTCCTTAAAAAGCCTGAGGGACCCTGACTAATAAGATACCCTGGCCATAATTTCCTGGTGAACATTATGCCTATTTTACTTCTAATTTCCAGCTGTTCTCCGTGACTCCTATGAGATGGCTGCCTTGCTGATTGGCTATGGGGCAGATGTCAATCTGCGGTGTACCAACGAGAGGACAGCTCTCCATGAAGCAGCCAGACTGGGCAGGCAGGACATAGTGAAGCTGATATTGGTTTCTGGGGCATACCCTGACCCACAGAGCTCCTATGGATTCACTCCCCTTGCTCTTGCTGCCCAGAGTGGACACACTGAAATCATGGAGATGTTACTGCAGAAAGGCAAGATTTTCTATACGGTCAGCACACTCCCAAGGGGTAACATGATGCAAGCGTCCTCCTATTCATGGAGAGCTTCAAAATAATAGAAGTTAACATTTTATTTAAGCCTAACACAGATATTTGATGAAAGCATGTGTGAACATTGGCTACTAAAAAGCCTAGAGTAGAGACTGAATATTTCTCCTTCAATGTGAAGTAATTTCCCTAAAATTAGTAGGGTGCAGGTTACTCTTTTACATAATATTCCCTAACCATGCTGAGGATGGTTGGGTTTTTTGTTTGTTGTGTGTTTTCCTTTTCTAGATTCACAGAACAAAAGGCCCCACATCACCCCCTACATGCTCTGCTGAGCTAAGTCACAGGGCAGTCCAGTGTGTTACCAGATGCTTCAGTAGTTAGGAATTGTTCTTGGTTGCTTCTCTCTGGGTCCCAGTTCTCTCTCCAGTAATAACCACAACTGAGAAAAGGGGAAGGCAACTTATATTTATTGAGTATTTTCTAAGCACCAGACATTAAGCTAACTGCTGCTTCATGTGATCTTCTAAAACCCTGTGAAGTAGGCACTATCTTCATTTTACATCTAAGGATAGAGGGTTACGGGTGGTACCAATTGCAGGACTTCCCTTTAACCCCCCCCCCCCCCCAATTCAAGATCCTAGTTTAACTGGCAGAGACCCTGGCTAAGAGAACTTTGGCATTTATTGTCTTTGAGGCCAAGACACCCCCCCCCCCCCCACTGATGAAGTAATGTAGTATCTAGAGCTTTGTGTCAAAGAAGCAAATCCTTACCAAGATTTAATAAAGTCCCAATATTAGATTTACCTTCTTTATTCTCCTTCCTGTTTATGTACAGAAGCCTTATTTCTTTTTTAATAATACATGGTCCTGATCTCCAATATTCTAGAATATAGGGACTCCTATTTTTAAGAACGACTTTCTGCTTTCTAGACTTACCTGAAACTTTCCCATCATATGGGGTGGTGAGGGGGACTTTGTAGTTCCCAATAGCCATAAGACAATTTAAATAAGGTGTTTTAAATGAGCAATATCAGCAATGTCTAGAGTCATTAGCTAGAATAACAAAAACATTGGATCTTTAATCTACACAAAGAGTCACCTTTTATGTAGATCATTGATTAAAATATAAAGAGGAGAGGCACCAGATTTTCAATTCTTAACTCTTTCAAGAAACCAGCATCAGTTGACCTCAATAAGGTATTTCCCTGAGGTTACTCCCTTATGAAGTAATTTATACAAAGTGACATAGGTAGTAAATGACAGAACCAAGATTTGAACCCATGTCTGTCTCATTCCAAGTCATACTACTTTACCACCCTGCATTACCAGAGTGATAACATGGCATCATAGAAATGGGCCCTGGATCTGGACTACCTGTATGTGAATCCTGACTACCTTGCTTACCAGCTGTGCATCTCTGGGGAAAGTTACTCAAACCTCAACGAGCCTCAGTTTTTTCATCTTTAAAATGAAGATACTAGCATCTCATTGTTAGGGTTGATGTGAAGTTTAGAAATTATGCATACAGAGGAACCTGTACATAGTGAGCACTCTTTCCATGGAGGCTGATTAGACTTTTCTTCATGTATTCTAGGAATGGAGTTCTTGGGCAGCCACTATATTCTGATGACTGTGGAGTCTCTACTAATTTAAAGCTACTACATCTGTTTGATATGAGCTGTGAATGTGCCCAGAATGTTTTTTCAAAACCCATTTTACTGAGAGGCCTTCTCCAATTGACCCAAAATTCATTTCTCCTTCCATCACCATCCAGCTCCCCTCCGAATCCAAAACTGAGATCTTTTTTCTTTTTTTTTTTAATGTCTATAATCTTTTTCTCCTTTTTAAAATTTAAATTCAATTTGTCAACATACAGTGTAACACCCAGTGCTTATCCCATCAAGTGCCCTCCTTAGTGCCCATCACCTAGTCACCCTTCCCCCCACCTGCCTCCACCTCTGCAACCCTTTGTTTCCCAGAGTCAGAACTGAGATCTTTTAGAGGACATTTTGCCTACACCTGTCCTCTTACCATCCACACCATCACATGACACTCAGCCTACTGGGCACTACAATTTATCCTGTTAACTGTAAGTCCCGAACTTCAGCTACAAACAACTACATTGTAGCTTACTACAAACAGCCCCCTAAGAACATGTTACACCAGAACAAATGCCATAACACTAGATGGCATGGTCCAACAGGATGGGTGGTACCATCCTACATAGAAGTATGGGGTAGGTGGGCTTTCATAGGCTGGTCTGGAAATAAAATCACCTTTTGTAACCTCGCTTCTCCTGGGATTTTCAAGTCCCAAACAAATAACATAGAAGTACTCTGTCAGCCTCCTCATTAAAATTTAGAGACTGCTTGCATCATTTCTTCCTTGCCCAACTGCATTATAAACTAGCTGAGAGCAGGAGGTACATTTTTTATTTCTTTTAGTGCTTTGCTAAAATGGCTCCTTAATAATTGCTTTTTGGTAGTGCCAATATATTAAGAATGCTTAAGACAGTGGAAAAGACTCTTTTGCAAAACAAGACCTTTTTCTCCTTTTAGGAGCTAATGCTCTTGCTCAGGCCTCTGACTCCTCGTCCATCTTACTTGAAGCCGCTAGTGGAGGAAATCCAGACTCTGTGGCCCTTTTGCTAGAGCATGGAGCTGATGCCAACGTCCCTAAGAATTCAGGCCACCTGCCCATTCATGTGGCAGCTGACAGAGGCCACCTGTTGTAAGTTCATTTACATTATTGAGAAATAGTAATAGCTACGGTAGGGGGAGGGTTTCAGAGCAGCTTCTGGGAACTTTATATTCTTCATCTCTGATCCTATAATTCCAGCACCCCTTCTAAGATAAGAAACTCAACCAGTCAGTGAAGCCAGGCATCCTCTGTAGCCAGGAGCGAGATATAAAAGTACTTTATTATCAGGTCTTTAGGCAATACGGGGACACTCAGGTCTCCCTGCTTAGACAAATTCTGAGTTTTATATCTAAACGGTAGTTTCATTCAACTTAGTACTAAGTATCTGAGCTTTTGGATGCAGGAATTAAGCACTTTTCGGCTGGGAGTTCTAAATGCCACCTGATACTAATACCATCTGGTACTAGTATAAAACCATCGTAAACAGGTTACTGCTGCATCTTAACCAAGACAGTTTTTTTTGTTTTGTTTTGTTTTTTTAACGCACTTTGAAATTCTTTCTCAGAGCCCTAAAGCTTTTGGTTCCAGTCACGGATCTTGCTGCCATTAAGCAGAGCGGGATCAGTCCTGTGCACTGTGCGGCAGCAGGAGCGCATCCCCAATGCCTGGAGCTCCTCATCCAGGCGGGATTCGATGTGAACTTCATGCTAGACCAGAGAATCCGCAAACACTATGACGACCACAGGAAGTCAGCGTTGTATTTTGCGGTGTCAAACGGTGACCTCTCTTCAGTGAAGCTGCTTCTAAGTGCTGGAGCTCTGCCTAACCAAGACCCTGTTAACTGCCTCCAGATAGCCCTGAGGATGGGCAACTATGAGCTGGTGAGTCTGCTGCTACGGCACGGAGCCAACGTCAATTATTTCTGCAGAGTCAACCCTTTACATTTCCCGTCAGCCCTGCAGTACACGCTGAAAGATGAAGTCATGCTCAGGATGCTACTGAATTATGGGTATGACACAGAGAGATGCTTTGATTGTCCTCACGGAGACAAGGTTCATCCTTGCTATACCTTTGAAGGCTGGACATCTACAGTCATCAAAGATACCATGGTGAGTGCACAGTACTGTCCGTATCCACGTGCACAGTCGCTCTTGGTGGCCCTGAACTACAGCAGTAGGTCACGGTCTATCCATTCTCTCCAGCAGCTCACAGCTAAAAAGACTTTAACAGGATAAATACATGTGAAGTAGACACAGTAGTAGACGTAAAGGTACAGAAACTGTTCAGAGGGAAAAGTGATTTGACTTTACCTAAGGAGTTTCACCAAATGAAGTGGCATCTGAGTAAAGTTTTAAAGAACCAGTGCCATCTTATTAACTAGATATGCTTTTTCTTTGAAGGGGGGAGTTACCCAGCTAAAACGTTTCTGGGGTCCTGATACCTGTACCCCCTCGGTTCTTGGCTATCTCTTTTAGCTCTAAAATTTGATTAAATAGGTTTCTTTGGCCATCTTCTTCTTCTTTTTTAAAAAAGATTTATTTGGGAAAGAGAAAGAGAAAGAAGAGCACGAGCAGGGGGAAGGGCAGAGAGAGCAGCAGACTCCCTACTAAGTGGAGAGTCGGACAACACAGGACTTGATCACAGGACCTTGAGATCATGACCTCAGCCAAAGGAAGACACCCAACCAAGCCACCCAGGTGCCCCTTTTTGGTCACCTTTTTGTTGAAAAGGGAATCACCATAAATAGTTGACCACCTCCTTCTTGAGACATCTTCCTGTTGGCTTTCATCATACCAGCCTCCCATTCCCCCCCTACCTGGTCACGTCTACTTCCCCAAACCAGAGCGTATACCCCTGATTTCTCAAAAAGCTGGCATCCTTCAGGTTTCAAGTGTTACCCCCTCAGAGAGGCCCCTCCTTTCCTGTCCACCTTATCTAAGGTGGGTGTCCTCCCTAATCTGCTGCTGCTGCACTTACCACTTGCCAAAATGATCTGTAGAACACTTTCTGATGATGTGTCTCCTCCACAAAGACATCAGTGTAAACTCCTATGCACCACTCCCCTCAGCTTAGAGATCTGTGCTTAGCAGAGTAGATATATTAGAATACCTGAGTCCATAGTGAAATCAGAACAAAAAAAAGGAATGGAGAAAGCATTTTGAATCAATTATGAAAAGTGAAAGACAACATCTTGTTTTAATATTGCATACTACTTTTAGGTTATGATTAATGTGGGAGAAGGCATTTAGGTATAGATCATCTTGTACTATTTCCTGACTTTTTATTTTATACTATTTAACTTCTTTCATGGGCACCTCGCTAGAGGTGTATAAATTACCTACAGACAGAAACTATTCTTTCCTTCAGGCATGAGGCATAGGTGATGAATGACAGAAAACCCAAAATGAGTGGTTTTAATAAGATGGCTCAGGGTGCCTGGGTGGCTCAGTTGGTTAAGTGTCTGCCTTCAGCTCAGGTCATGGTCCTGGGATCGAGCCCCGCTTGGGCTCCCTGCTCAGCAGGGAATCTGCTTTTCCCTCTCCTCCTGCTGCTCCCCCTGCTTGTGCTCTCTCACTCATGCTCTCAAATAAATAAAAAAATTTTTAAAAAAATAATAAGATGGCTCATTCCTCTCTCATATAAATAAAGGCCAGAGGTAAACAGCCTTCTAACTGGAGAGCTCCATGATCACAGGAGAAACTTGTGTCCACAACCCAGCCAGCAAGGAGAGAGGCAGGAAGCAGCAGCACACACCTTGCTCTAAGTGCATTCTGGGCATTGCTCACACTTCCACTCACATTTCACTAGCTAGAACTTAGGTGGCTGCGTCTAGGGGCAAAGAAGCTGGAAAGGTAATCTTTATTCCAAGAAGCCCTGTGGCCAACCAAAGGAGACAACAGGTATTAGGTAACTATTTCTTTCACATCTTGTTTACATCTTACATAGTTCTGAAGATACAATAGTAAATAGATCTTCAAATGTGAGACCTAAGGACTAAGGTCCTTGGGGCGCCTGGGTAACTCAGTCAGTTAAGCAGCCAACTCTTGATTTCAGCTCAGGTCATGATCTCAGGGTCCTAGGATCAAGCCCCACGGCAGGCTCCATGCTCAGTGGGGAGTCTGCTTGATGATTCTCTCTCCCTCCGCCCCTCCCCACCCTAGAATAAATTAATCTTAAAAAAATTTCCAAAAAACAACAACAACAACAACAAAAATTTCCTTGTTCAATGCCTTAATTTATAAATGAGGGACTTGAGACGTTGGTTCTTGACTGTGAGTTTAGTGTTCTAAACCACATAGATACTTAAGTTTTTCATTTACTTTCATAGTTCCAATTTTCTCCCCCAGTTCTGTGAAGTAATAACATTGTCGTGGCTGCAACATCTCTCTGGAAAGGTTGTTCGAGTGATGCTTGATTACGTTGATCAAGTTCAAATCTGTTCAAAGTTGAAAGCTGTGCTCCAAAAACAGGGGCTCTGGTCAGAAATCCATTTTATCTTGAGTGAGTATTTTTCTTTCTTTTAGAAGATTCTTACCAAAAAAATTTCTATTGGGTTTTTACATTCTTATTTGCTTTGCTTTTTTGTTTTTTAAAAAGATTTTATTTATTTATTTATGAGAGACACAGGCAGAGACACAGGCAGAGGAAGAAGCAGGCTCCTCGCAGGGAACCCAATGCAGGACTCGATCCTGGGACCCCAGCATCACGCCCTGAGCCGAAAGGAGACGCTCAACCACTGAGCCACTCAGGCGTCCCTCTTATTTGCTTTGTAAAAAAACACTCTTTTCTGGCTAAAAGCCTTACCTATGGAATGCCTGGGTGCTCAGCAGTTGTGTGTCTGCCTTTGGTTCAGGTCATGATCCCGAGGTCCAGGGATCTAGTCCCATATCAGGCTTTCTGTATGGAGCCTGCTTCTCCCTCTGCCTGTGTCTCTGCCTCTCTCTCTGTGTGCCTCTCATGAGTAAATAAATAAAATATTTTTTTAAAAAAAGCTTTACCTAAAGAAAGCAAGGAAAATACTATATATTCCTATCTAAAAACAGTAACTATTTATAACTTAATTTGTACTTAACCCCATTCCCCATAGATGAACTCTGTCAGGTAATCACATATTATATGGTAGGTGATAGCTTTCTCCTAATCGTATGGAACACTGTAGATATAGTGATTAGCAGCTATGAAATGGTAATGAAAACATGGATGAGAAATGAAGATTGAAACCTGCAGATAATACTGAATGACCCTTCAAACCACATTCTTTCACAGTGGCACAGAAGTCAAGAATTTCTTTCTAGTTTCCCCACAAGGTGGTGGTCTTTAGTTCCCAGGCTGACCCTGACGGGGTGGTGAATACATGTAGATTTAAGGACTTCAGACCCAACACTGATGCCGGCCTTTGGGTTCTTAAATTGGCCAGGTTCTGTAATCACGTCAGTAGAAGGGCTGCAAGGAGAAGGGAAAGGCTGTGGTTCCCTGTGAACTTTTTCCATTTAGACACTGCAAATGAAAATTTTGGTTTAACACACATTTGCTGACCAAACCCTAAGATCACTAAAAAAATGAAGCAACTCTTTTTCCTTCGGGTAACGCGTGTTTCTCTCATTTCAGCAAACCCTCGACCCCTCAGACATCTGTGTCGCCTGAAGATCCGGCGGTGTATGGGGCGCTTACGTCTGCGCTGCCCGGTCTTCATGTCCTTCCTTCCGTTACCAAACCGTCTCAAAGCATATGTCCTTTACAAAGAATACGACCTTTATGGACAAGGAATTTTCACAGGAACCTGGTAGTCAAACCATTCTGGATGAAGAGGTATAATTCTGTAAGCTGTATTTCTTAAAGTTTGACTTGTTACATGATTCATTATTTCTCACTTTACCTAGCAACCAAAATCTCAAAGCAGTCTACATTCTTTTGAAATATGATATTAATATTTTCTTAATATGCTTAATTTTGCTTCTCAGGGGGCCTGGGTGGCTCAGTTAAGTGTCCGACACTTGATCTCAGCTCAGGTCTTGATCTCAGGATCATGAATTCAAGCCCAGTGTTGGGTTCCACGCTGGACATGGAGCCTACTTAAAAAAAAATTCCTCATATTGCTTTTCAAGAACAATCTGACAGGCAGTTTAAAAAAATACTCCTCCCCTCAAAGTAAATTAAAAAACTAAACCCAAACTGTAAAATTTCAACTAAGAGACATACATCAGTGCTCATTCTGTATTGATTTTACATTAAATGTATGAATCTATATTTCTAAATGTCAAAACAATAGATGCTACCTCAAATAATTCAGGATAATTATTAACAGTAATTCTTTTTATAGAGAAGTACATACATAAAATGTCTTAGGAATTACATTGAATAAAATACGGACCCCAGTACGTGACCTACAAATGAGCTGTTCTTGTGCAAAAGTCCAAAGGCCAGTTTAAGTGCCTGTTTACAGTCCTGCACAGAAATAGGGGGTTTCGGTTAACTGAAATAGAACTTTCATTTGCAATGTCATCATTAATGGGAAACATGCAGTCGTTCTTTCCACAGAACTCTGGCTGAAGGTTACCACTTATTGGTTAATGTTACCACTGAGACAGAAGTCAAGTGTTTTCAAATGGCTTAGTGATTCTGTACTGAACCCAGTACAGTACTAAACCCACAAGAGGGGCTCACGGACAGAAGCAGTTATATTTATGTTAATGCCATATAGTTAACATACAGTGTTATATTACTTTCAGGTGTACAATATAATGATCCAACTCTTCTATACATTATCCAGTGCTCATCATAAGTGCATTCCTTAATCCCCATCACCTATTTAACCCACCCCCCCTCCACCTCCCTTCCGGTAACCATCAGTTTGTTTTCTCTAGTCAAAAGTCTATTCCTTGGCTTTTTTCCCTTTGCTCATTTGTTAAGTTCCACATATGGGTAAAATCACATGGTATTTGTCTTTCTCTGACTTATTTCGCTCAGTGTTATATTCTCTTGATCCATCCATGTTGTTGCAAATGGCAAGATTTCGTTCTTTTTTAATAGCTGAATAATATTCCATTGTGTATGTTTACCACCTCTTGTTTATCTATTGATGGACTTTTGGGCTGCTTCCATAATTTGGCTATTGTAAATAATGCTGCAATAAGTTGGGGAGCGTGTATCCCTTTGAATTAGAGTTTTTATATTTTGGAGGTAAATACCTAGTAGTGTGATTACTGGATCATATAGTTCTATTTTTAAGTTTTTGAGGAACCCCCATACTGTTTTCCACAGTGACTGCCCCAGTTTTCATTTGCACCAACAGTTCAGTTTTCTCCACATCCTCGCCGACACTTGTTTTTTATTTTAGCCATTCTGACAACTGTGAGGCATCTCATTATAGTTTTGATTGCATTTCCCTGATAAGTGATGTTGTGCATCTTTTCATGTATCTATTGGTCATCTGTATGTCTTCTTTGGAGAAATGTCTGTTCATATCTTCTGCCCATTGTTTAATTGGATTATTTGTTTCTTGGGTGTTGAGTTGTATCAGTTCTTTATATATTTTGATACTAACCCTTTATTGGATGTGTCATTTGCAAATATCTTCTCCCATTCAGTAGGTTGCCATTTAGTTTGATGATTGTTCCCTTTGTGGTTTATCTTTTTATTTTGATGTAGTAGCAATGGTTTATTTATTTTGCTTGTTTCCCTTGCCTCAGGAGACATATCTAGCAAAATGTTGCTATGGCTGATGTCAGCAATATTACTACCTGTGCCCTCTTGTAGGATTTGTAGTTTCAGATCTCACATTTAGGTTCTTAATCCATTTTATTTTTGTATATGGTGTCAGAAAGTAGTCCAGTTTTCCCAACACCATTTGAAGAGACTGTCTTTTCCCCATTGTATATTCTTGCCTCTTTTGTCAAAGATTAATTGACCTTAAAATTATGGGTTTATTTATGGGTTTTCTACTCTGTTTCATTGAGCTATGTGTTTTTATGCCAGTACCATACCATTTTGATTACTACAGCTTTGTAATATAAATTGAAACCTGAAATTGTGATACTTCAAGTTTCTTTTTCAAGATTGCTTTGACTATTTGGAGTCTTTAGTGATTCCACACAAATTTTAGGTTTGTTCTAAAAAAAAAAAATTAGGTTTGTTCTAGTTCCATAAAAAATGCTGTATTTTGATAGGGATTGCATTAAATCTGTAGATTACTTTTGGTAGTATATATTTTAACAGTATTTGTTCTTCCAATGTATGAGCATGCAATGTCTTTCCATTTCTTTGTGTCATCTTTAGTTTCTTTCATCAATGTTTTATAGAGTACAGGTCTTTCCTCTCTTTGGTTAAGTTTATTCCTAGTTATTTTGTTATTTTTGGTGTAACTGTAAATAAGAGGGTTTTTTCAAAACTTATGTTCCACTTAGTTAACATACAGTGTAATATTAGTTTCAGATGTATAATATAGTGACTCAACACTTCCATTCATACATCACTCAAGCCCTCATCGCAAGTGTACTCCTTAATCCCCAGCACCTATTTACCCCATTCCCTCACCCACCTCCCTTCTGATATCCATCAGTTTATTCTCGATTGTTAAGAGTCTCTTTCGTGGTTTGCTTTTCTTTTAATGTCAATTTCTGCTGCTTTCTGTACATTGATTTTGTATCCTGAACTCATTTACCAATTCTAGCATTTTGGTGGTCTTTAGGGTTTTCTATATACAGTATCATGTCATCTGCAAATTGTTAATTTTACTTCTTCTTTACCAATATGGATCCTTGTTGTTATTGTCATCTAATCACTGGGGCTAGGACTTCCAATACTATGAAGAGTGGACATCTTTACCTTGTTCCTGGCCTTAGGGGAAAGCTTTCAGTTTTTCCCCCTTGAGTATGATGTTCACTGTGGGTTCTTCATATATGGTCTTTATTATGTTGAGGTATGTTCCCTCTAGACTTTGCTGAGAATTATTTTTTTTAAAGATTTTATTTATTTATCCATGAGAGAGAGAGAAGGAGAGAGGCAGTGACACAGGCAGAGGGAGAAGCAGACTCCATGCAGGGAGCCTGATGTGGGACTTGATCCCGGGTCTCCAGGATCATGCCCTGGGCTGAAGGCAGCGCTAAACAGCTGGGCCACCCAGGCTGCCCGCTGAGAATTTTTTTATCATGAATAGATACAAATGCATTTTTGCTTTCTCTTATTGATGTGATGTGTCATGTTGATTATCAAACCACACTTGTATCCCAGGAATAAATCCTACTCAACTGTGGTGTATGATTTTTAATGTAGTGTTGGATTCTGTTTGCTAGTATTTTGTTGAGAATTTCTGCATCTATGTTCATCAGATACTGGCCTATAGTTCACTTTTTTGGTGGTCTTTATCTGATTTTGGTATCAGGGTGATACTGACCTCATAGAATGAATTTGGAAGTTTTCCTATTTTCTGGAATAGCTTGATAAAAGTACATATTAATTCTTTTGTAAATGTTTGGTAGAATTACCTCTGAAGCCATCTAGTCCTGACTTTTGTTTGTGGGGAGGTCTATTTATTTATTATTTATTTTTTACTACTGATTCAACCTCTTTGCTGGTAATTGGTCTGTTTAAATTTTCTATTTCTTCCCGCTTCAGTTTTGGTAGGTTGTTTCTAGGACTTTATTCTAGGTTGTCCAATTTGTCAGCATATAATTTTTCATAATATTCTCTTATAATTGTATTTCTGTGGTATTATTTGGATTTTTTTTTTTAATGAGTCTGGTTAGAGGTTTATCCATTTTGTTGCTCTTTTCAAAGTACCAGCTCCTAGTTTCATTGATCTGTTCTATTCTTTGCTTGTTCTTTATCTAGTTCCTTTAGATGTTAGGCTTTTTGAAATTTTTCTTGCTTCTCAAGGGAGGCCTGTATTGCTATGAACTCCCCTCTTAAAACTGTGATAGCAGTTATAGAATGTAATTTAAATTTTTATTTCTGTATGCTCCATGTTGCAGGAAGTACAGGTTTCTATATAGGAAATGAGGAAAGTAACTGAGGAAACATATCCAGCCACACCTCTGTAGAATGTAGATGGCACATCAACAAGGAGAATAGAACAGTAGGTAGGATGACGTGGGTCCATTTTCACCACAGACCTAGTCAACACAGCCCTGTTGTTTATGTTTAGCATTAGTATACTTTCTTAGCAAAATATAGTCCATCTTAGGGAGACTGAAGTTAGAGGTTTTCTTTCTGATGTGAAGATTCACGGCTATACAGACTAATTCAGTAAGCATAGACTTTAATGATACATGTTCACATTAAAAACTTGCAAAATTTGCTGGCATGAATAATTTTTATTTTTTTAAATCAAATTGTGGGGTCTGTTTATAAGTGAGTAGTGGCTTATAGGTACGTCAATATACAAATATATTTAGGATATACATGCATTTAGATGAAATTACATAATTCTAAAGTTAGTTTTGTCCACTCCCTGGACCTTTTAAAAGTGTATTATTTCATAAAATTCAAAACAACTAAGAACAGATACTCCAGTAGAAGAAAAGAACTTAAGTGCTATAGGAAAGTATAAAAAGCACATGGGAAGAATGTGTATTAGTATTAAAATAACAGGCCAAGCCCACTTAAGCTGGTGTACACAACCTGCCTCTTTAAAATATATGTATTTCTTTGAATAGGGCCAACCATAGCAAGTACATATTGTCTGTAACATTTCTAGGATAATGATTGAGAAACCTATTTTTCTAAGAGAAAAAATCACTAGTGATGAATTAGTATTATTTCCCAGTTAAGTGACCTTTTCTTTCATTTTAGCTGTTATGGAATTGCAGTGCGGCTAGATGTGTAATTATAGTGTGTCATAACAGATTAAGAAAAAGTCTATTTGTTTCACAAGCATCATTTGGAATGACTTGGAGAAACAGAATTCTGAGTATATATCAAATACTTCATACAAAAAAGACTATACAAAAATCATGGACTTTATTATACATTAAAAATCTCCTAACAGCATATTTCCTGAAGCCTTATCAGAGAATACCTACTTTGACAAAATGAAAAAAATAAGCTCTCCACCCCACATGTATACTGTTACATAAAGTTGAGTTCTTCAATTCTAAAGGGAAATGTAGCATGAATTTTAATTGTATATATGCATGATTAATATCAGTGAGATAAGAACTAATTCACTTAACATTACAAAATCACCAAATATACAAAGCAGTTTTGCACGTTATAACTTAATCCCCAGTTCTCATATTAGCTGAAGTAAATTACATGAGTACAGCCACAAGAGACTAGTTAAAAAGTATAGTATAGTTCCAGTTTCAAATCTTTGTGTTATTAATGAAGAACAAAATTCATGAAAGAAGAGTAAGCCAAACTTGCTTAAAATAAAAGGAAAGGCTTGCTTCCTACAATGTGTTTGAATATTTAAAGTACAGTTGAATGCTAGGAGGTTGGAGTCAAAACCAATGTTAGTATTTTCATTTTATTCAGGTAGCAGGTTTTCAATACACAGGATCTTAGGGTCTGTCAGCATTTATAATAAGATTCAAATCTTAAATATCTGTAGTTCCTACATATAACTCAAAATTAACTCAGATGCCTTTACCACACAAGACTGTACATTACATAGAATGTTATGCATACCTTACTATCCTTTTCTCAAGCGTAAGAGTAATAATTTTACCACTCCTAGAGCCTGAAAATGCTTTTGAAATTAAACACAAACTAATCATTGTAGAAATGGCAAAAACTAAACTGGCTTTGGGGACTCTGTTCAGTCCCTTGATAACAAGTTTTAAAATTTTTAAAGGGAAAAGCTGTAATTAAGTTTCCTATATACTGACTTCATTACCATCGTTAGAAAAGTACTGTTCCTATACGTAGCAGAGTGCATAGCTGAATTAGGTAGACTTAATTTCTTTTAAAGAATGTTTTGTTAATTTCTAAAAACCATCAAGTGTAAGTTTGAATCCGAGAAAGCTACCTCACAAAGCATTCAGAACCAGATGTGATTTCAAAGAGTAACAGACCAAGATCAGCTTTAACATTATGCAGAAACTTCAAACAAAAAGGCAAGTTTTTTAAAGTCGATGCTTAAATATCTGCAGTATGGAATAGTTCTTATAGTTCTATAGCAATGGACCAAAAGTTCAAATACCTAAAATCGTTAATCTCACACATGACTTCTATTTGGTGTTGTAATGCTCTTTGGTCTGATCTGTGGACATGGGTGTGTTATTGCATAAATTCCTATCAAAATCATGACCTAAAACGAATTACAGGTCTATCCAGCATCCCTAAGTTGGCCAGTGCCTTTAACTCCAGCATTCACTTTGACCCAGAGTACTAACAACTGTGCCCTGTACTTGTTACCAGGCACAGTACCAGCCTCCTAATGCTGACCACCTTCCTTGTAAGTTTCATCTGAATTAAGTGAACTGACAACTTAATAACATAAGCAAAAGACTTAAACAGAGAGCTTACTAATTCTCAAAAAGGTCTTAATAGCAGGACCTGCCATGACTAGTGAGGTGCGGACCACAGACATTTCAACTTCTACCAAAGGAATCATATAGCAATTATTGTGAAAGCATTCCCTTATAGTAAGCACAAAATCAACTTTCTCCAAAAAGTACTCCATAAATTTCTATTTTGTTACTATATGTTTGGGTAACATAAGGCTTCAAAATAATGATTATCAAGTAATCATTATTCCCATTTGGCACGTGGATAAAAAGAATATCATGATCCTATATATAATTATTCCCTTCCACAGAAAACAGTGTGCATTCAGTGTGAAACAGCCACATTGTATTGAGAGACTAAAACAGATGCCATCTCTAATTCAGAACTAAGAAAAGACTATCAAAGAACAATGGGCTTTTCCATCTTGAAGTGGCTAATTTCTTGAAAATTTTAGATGTATGACTATGTATTTTGTTCAATATATTTAACTTGTCTCTTTATAGTTTTACACGTGAAACAAAAAAAATTTTACATAATTTCTATCAGCAATATTAAAAATCTGAGTAAAGAAAAAAAAAAAGTTTTGACATGGCAATAGGGAAACGTCATTTTAACCTAGGCACCAGGCTAAAATCTTTCCTTGGTCAACTCTCTTATACCAAACATTCAATTCCTTTCAATCTTTCATGGAATTAGACCTTTTACTCATTTGAAGAGTACAAGTATTTACAATAATTAGTGCAAATTATTCTCATATATTATTTGCCTTTGTGGATATAAAGTGGTGATCAGTATTTTATCAAAACATGGAATTATGAAAATACTGTGCATTTCAGTCTGAAATTTAAAAGATTACATTTCCTAAACTAAACTTTGGGCTTTTTTACTTTAAGCAGGAAACAACGGTTATAGAACTTCTTTTGAAATGTCACTTGATTTTGAATAAAAA